>NW_027271537.1:0-233584 GCF_040938485.1 Diadema antillarum
TATTTTGATGGTATTTGGTAATTTGATTCTCCGGAGATATCTCTCTACTGCATGAGACGGATTAATGTCGGATTAATCGCCTGCAAACAAGCGCACTATCGGGTGGACACTGACCTCATTACAAGGATTTCGGGGAATTTACGGCATGAACTATTCAACCAGCCACTACTTCACTGCAAAGCTCCTGGCATTATGGACGGGCTGTCATGTTTGGCGTCATCATCCTATCAACATTATATGCAGTTGTCTTTAATGCGCTTTCACTGGGGCATAATACGTACTTGGAATTATATCGCAAGCCCCCCCCCCCCCCCCATCCAGCTCCATGGCAACCCGATTCCAATAAATGTCATGCTGTGCAACAAATGCATCAGGTTTGAGCTTCTTGACTGGGAAGTAGGTTGCTGGAAGAACAGATCTTATAAATGAATGAATTATAGGCCTACACATAGACTAGTACCTGAATGGATGTACATACAGTAGTATTTGTATATTATCTCCCAAGGATGAAGGAAGACTATGCACAGGGTTGGATGGAAGGATTGGCAGACATGTTGATAAATTGGCACATTTTATGTGTAGATTGAATGGAAGACTCAAAGGAGGAAAGAATGAGCCATATCTGAGCCTTACAAAGCTTGATATCACTGCACTAATTGACTGTCTACAGTCACATTAATATTTACAAGCACAACGCATGCTTTATACAACATGGGTAAAACACATTTACACTGTTATGAAAGGATACATCAAATATACAATTTGTATGCTGGTCATGCACTGAAACATTATGCATACTACAGCATATGCCTCCTGTCACCCTAGGACACAAGCTCTAATAATAACTTAAATATAGCTCTTTACAGACAGGATCTAGGGAACATTACACAGCACGAGAAAAGTTGGAAGGTTGGGGCAAGGTCTGCGTACGTATCCTGGGGGCAAAAAGAACCAAGGAGAGGAAGAGGGGAACTGCACTAAAAACAGAAACTAGTTTGTACACGGAAAGGGGGGGGGGTTGAGAGGAAGGAAGTGGAAAAATCCTTTCAGGCCCAGCTGGAGTCTCTCTAGATTACCAAGAACATATTTTTGTAACATAATACACCGCTTTTCCACAAATCTATAGATATGAAAAAACAACTGCAAATATGCGGAGGAAAGCATGCACATTGATTTAATTGATTTCACTTGTACATGTCATGATCTAATTTGGGGAGAAATTTTCAGTGATAAAATGTCAGGCATTTTCTGACCGAGACATGTAAAACACCTTGGTCCCACATACTTGCATCTGTGCGGGCATCCTCAAGCGTGCACTCTCTCCTGCAATCTGAGGTACATGTACATGTACGTGTAGGTCCCATCTGTTATGGTTGTAATTCTTCTGGTTCACAAAATACTTAATGTTTTAATAATAGGCACTCTACTCATGTAGAAAGAGTTTAATACAAAACAAACATCAAACAAATATGTCATTTGCTCCTGAGAAGGGAGAAGGCAAAATGCTGCAACGCTTAAAAGCTCTCTCCACGGTCTGTAAAAGGTCAAAGCATCTATAGAGGATAACTATGTGGAAAATTTGGGATCACTGCCCCCTCCCCCATATAAAAAAAAAAAATTCAGAGTCTATTTTAGGAACACAGGTGACGGTAACTGTGCATTATGATTTAAAAAAAAAACAAAGACTAGGCCTACTGTTTAAAGACCAACATTTTACATGCACACCCAGAGAAAACCATATCATATGAACTTTTTATATTTCTAACAAATCATCAGACCATGCAATAAAATCTACAAGCCCACACAAGCGTCAGTAGCTTCCAGAATACACGGCCTTCAGTGATTTGTAGTTTTGTTGACATACGGCTGGCCCGCAGAGTTCCACTGGGAATAATATTTCAGCATGATCAACCATTCAGAATACAGTCGGCCTACATCCTAGGCAATTGCTCTTGATACATTTTCATAGCCGAAATTTTCTGGGACATACAGTGGTACCTGTTCATAAATCATTCTAGTTTTGCTGTAGTTGCCTACCTACATAAAGAACACATTGTATGTTAGCATCCAGATTCCTGTGCAAATGCTTTGAGTGAGAATTTGATTTACTTGGTGATTGAAGGTACATATGAGGCTGTATCATCATCATCATGATTGTGATAACCTTGGCGTCCTAACTTCAGAAACACCATCAATTTTTCATTGGCACAGCATACAGTAATTGTAGTAATGAGGCAACCATACAAATATGATCACTGTAATGGTGGCTTCCCTCAATATGCTTTACAGACAGGATGTTTAGTAGCACTCAGCAGCAGCCAATGTTCACTGAACATAGTTGTTTAAAAAATGAATTTTCAATCTATTAAAGTGCATCATGATGCACACACAGTTTGTAATGTCCCTTGATGAATAATATTTTCATAAATTTAACATTTATCACTCTGTGCAATAAGAACAAAATGAGATGCATAAACCACTACTATAAAACTCCTGCAGTTTGTGGCAATCAATCAGTTTCATACTAGTATTGAATTCACACAATCCACTGGGCCTATATTAGCATACATTGCAAATGATAGCACAGCTGTATCAGTTTGATTGCCTAAGAATATGCGCTGTATAGATTAGTTGAAAGCAATGCTGATGCAGAATATGTGTCGTTGAGTTCTAGAGGAGGGAATGAACAGCACACATCACATTCAATCAAACTCACTGGAAAATATGCCGCATAATAAGAAAAATTATATGCTCGCTGACATTTATTTGCCCAGGAAGACTACCAGGGTACATTGTCGCGACTGATTAAGCCCGCTATTGCAGATTCCAAAGTCAGCTGGAATCACTTTCTTTTATCAAATTTGCAATATCTCCACAACGTGCACATACTGTATTTGACCTACAACTGTATGTGGTTTAATAAAGCATGTGTTTGAAGAAACAAAATTATTTTGCTACAGGCGTGTTTATTCCCATCCCGGAATGAGAAACCTGCAGTAAGAGATATCTCAATAGATAAAAGTGCCCTCCTTTCTCTCTGTTATCTTTTCTCTTTTTTTTTTCTTTTTTTTTTGTTTGTTGACCTCTTTTTGTCTCACAAACACACACACACACACACACACACACACACACACACACACACACACACACAAACTCCTGCCATTTTACATTCTTCTGTATGTAGGACAATACATATCACAGCCTTTTCTTTTTAATCTTGTTGTTTTCAAAGGTCACAAGATAAAGAGAATATACTGACTTGTTGACTACAGAAATGTTTGGTTCCACTCACAACACAAAACAAATACCAACAGAGTGCATTTTACAACTTGGTAGCATTCAGCCCAATGTGTAATACTGACAGTTTTCATGCACAGACCTGCCTGCCAGTGGCTGATTAAAATTATGACACGGTAGTTGAAATCGCAAATGATTTCTGCTAATCTTTTGCATAAATTCTGCTTCTGTCATTCATGATGACTTTCTATTTGCACAGTACAGCAGATGAATGTTTAGATACAATTGTACATTGTTTTGTTTTTAGTCAATAGGGCCTACTTTATAAGAGTGCTAACAAAGCAATAGTTTGACACTAGAACTTCTTTTTTCTTTTTTTTCACACTCACTTTGAAGTCAGTATTTTTCAATAGCTGGCATGTATTTATTCCTATTATACAAATGTAGTTACTGTTATATTGGAAACTTTCAGATTAAAACTGGATGTCTCAACTATGCAGACACAGTATGCACCTGCAATGTATGCACACAAAACAAGGACCTTAATTACATTTTCATTACATCAAACACGAATTGTCCATTCAAAAGCTTCATATATGCTTTCATATGATGTAAAGACTACAGTAATGAATGCCATGTGGATGCAAGTGAGGCTTTTAAACTGTGAATCACCACCAGCAGTGCACACATAATTATTGAAAATTTGCAGGAAACAGGGTGAAATCTAAAATAATGTGGAGGCCATATGCCATCCATGTACAGCTCAATAATCCATATGGTGCACCTGGATTCATACGATCGTCTTTACTCCAAAACGTTGGGAAGCATGCATGTAAGCCTCCCGTACTTATACAGTACCAGTATACGCAAACAATCATACCCCCCGATCTGATTAAACATGGCTGAAAGAATTGTACAACAGAAGATATCTAACTCGATTTTACATTCAACAAGTATGGCGGTCTCAAAAAGAAAGAAGGTATCCACTCTGAAATGATCTGATTTGAATTGACATGGCGCTCTTTGCGCCTTTAAGCTTCGAGGTAAATACAGTGTATCTCACAATTAGGCAGAAAACAAATGTAAAGCCATCATAAACAAATACAAGCTGTTGTACCTATGTAGGTACCTACATGTAGCATGTCAGCCTAATGGTGTGTACAATGTACTGTACATGTCAGAGCAATCACATTAACATTTTCAAAAACATCGGCACATTACACTTGTACGTTGGATTGCCACTGTCTTTATTACAATGGAAATTATTCATGTCATACCATTATCCATCAATTCTTTCTTCTGCTAATAATCTATGCATGTGAAGTAGGCCTACCATCTTATCACAAACTCGTAGACATATTTGTACTGTAGCACTCTAATCATCTGAAATCTAATGAATGGTACAATATGCAGTATAAAGCATCTATAAAAATGTGTGCATGAACTTTTGGAGTTATCAATAAAAATGTGCTACATGTAAATTGCCTAAATTATAGAATTACACAGACCCACTGTTTTAATGCTTTAAAATTATATCACAGTTGTACAGATCTTTTGAGTTACTGCTGCAAAAAAAAATCACGTATATGAAAATCATCTGAAATTGCTTCCAAACTAAGTACTGTGGATGTTTCATGAAGAAACAACAGGCATAAATCAAAAAATATTAGGTCAAGTGTTTGAGGTTACCAAAAATACACCAAACAAATCTGTCACACACTCACAGATGCTGCAATAAAAAAGATTTTTGATGAACCATAAAGTCCTTTAGATAAACACTGAGGATTGCTGGTATTAGGATGGGAGGATTCCTCAACCACAAACTGTCACGGTCGGATGACCCAGTACTTCATCCTTCATCCAGTCTGCCCCCAAGGAGATGCTAGTAGTCTACTGCAATACTCAAAATAAATTGGGCTAAATTGAGAGGGACTGCTGTGGACAAACCTCAAAATAAGCCTTACAAGAACCCTCCATGTGTATTCACATTGAGTTTCAAATGTTAGCATCAGTGCAAAGATTATTGACCGTATCATTTCATAATTTCGCAGTTGACAACGGCACAGAATACATCACCAGGTACAGGGCCTACTTGTACTCAGTGCACATACAAATGTACCATACTGGTACTGTACATGCGTACAACGTTGTACATACCCTAGTATGTTTAGGTCACTATGCATAGGGAGCTACATTGTATGTAATATCAAAGAGCAGCTCTTCTCTTCCCACCTCCCTGGTAATACCTATGGACAGTTGTGTATGCATCACTAGGATGGGGGAGCTAGAGAATACTTTTAAAAAGGTTTGAAATCGGTTTTCCCATCTGACTGCCCTCTTGGGGATAGGGCAAAACAGAAAGAGACAACAAGTAACAAAGACATGGTAGCAGCCTCCTGCATACCCGTATTACATATTCAGGTGACACCCCAAAAAGGGTGGTCTACAGTTGTACATGATGATATCGTTGTCTATGATCTTCTTATTGCTTGATGCACGTTTTATACACTGATCTGTGATGCCGCAGTTCAAGTATGCTGTGCTGATTATGCACACAATGCACTGAAAGGTACAATTGTAGCAATTCATTTCTGCTCATGTGCAACATGTAGAAATGTGCTGACAAAATATATTGCCCTGCACTTAGTGTACACACTGTGCATGAAAACAGTGCATTGATAATACAGTGTAGCTACAGGCTGTGCACACATCTACACATGACATCTTACCATTTTGTATGCTGCATCATTTTACATACAGTAAATACAAAACTTAAATAAGGCTTTGCATTCCATCTGTTTCAACAGACTATTTTGACCATTTCATCTTGTACAATGTATATTGATAATCTCATGAAACACAAATGTAAACAATCTATCAATACAGTTGTAAGCACATACAAATTGTACATGTACAGTTGAACCTCTCGTATCCGGACAAGTCGGGACCGGGGCTCATCCGGATAAGGGATTTGGCCGGATACGGGAGACTCAATGCTTTATACGTGTACATTATACATACACATGTACTGATGTAGCCCATTGTAGTACCACATGAAGTAATGTGTATACTCCAACCTTTTCATTGTTACATTTGGGGATGTTTCGGGATGTTGAAATGTCTGAAGGTAAGCAATTTGGAAGGAAATTTGATGCAATGTATGTTAATCATATTGGAAGTAATATGTAATTCATGTGTGTTTGGGTAGGAGTTCTCAAGGAGTTCGGAATCCCCCTTTCTTCCTGTAATTATTTTTTAAAAAATCACGGCGAGATTGCGTCCGGATAATAGAGAGATCCGGATAAAGGGAGGCCGGATAATAGAGGCTCAACTGTACTTGAAGAACCTAGTACACATGCTTATAGATTCAAGTGAGACAGGCATTGGTATACTGTTGAGTGGTACATCATATGTACTTTGTGCCTGGTGTTCAACAAATACAAAATAATACAATGGACCACTTTTCACTCAATATCTTGCCAACACATCAAATATTCATATAAAACAAAGAGCACTCTCCTACTACTGTTTATTTCAAGTGTACCTCAGCCCGATACAACGAAGAGTTGATATTTTTTCTCTGCCAGCAGGAGAAAGTCAGCAAAAGAGATTCGCGATGAAATCTCATACTCTAGTGACATCTCTGTTTGACCCTCCTTTTCATTTCTTCTCTTCTTTTTCTATTCCTTTCATTTTGTGTCAAGGGCTTCAAACCCTCCCTCTCCCCCACCCCCCCCCCCCCACCCACTCCCACCCTACATAGTTCTGATGCCCAGGCATGTCCCCTGGAATTATAATCCAAGGAATCCAATCAAATCACATTCACATAATCCCCTATCCTTGTAGTCTCCAGCTGCAGCTTGTCATGCCCAGTATGTCTGTGGCATACATGTATTACATGTATATGCACTAGGTTTTAAAACACTGGCCAGAAAGAGCACTGCATCAGCTATACAGTTGTGGCTTCCTCACAGGCAAAAAAAAAAATAAATAAATAAAAAAATGCCTAGAAAAAACAAACAAATAAAAAACAAAATAAAATGAAATAATAAAAAAATGAAATAAAATGAAATAAAATAAAATAAATTAATTCTTTAAGAAATCCTTGTTTGAGCTTCTTGCATGACAAACACAAAATGTACTGGTATCCAACATGCAAAAAATAAAACCTGCAGAATGAAAACTTGCCCCTTTAAAAACAAACAAACACACACACACACACACACACAGAAAAACCTTGGTTTGGTGTTAAATTTATATTACCCTTGGAGTCATACTGATATAATGCACCCTCTACAGAACAGCAAGTGTACTCTTTGTGATAGGAAATACAAGCTGAAGCCCTGACCTGCGTATTATATTAGATACAGTTTGTAATTTACGTCACTGATCACTGGTGGCCTTATTCTCTGATACTCAGTTTTCTCTAATATAGTTTGCATTATCATAATCTTAATTCACCCGTCACAAAGTGAGTACTGTATGCATGAAATATTTTGCAGGTAGGGGTTTTTCTGCAAATTTTGCGGTTTAAACAGTATTTCAGAAATAAACAACTCACAAAAAGAGAGAGAGAGAGAGAGAAAAAAAAAAGCATGCTTCCTGTAACACAAGGTGTGCATTGTTTATTGCATCTCAGGTGGGTCTTGAGATTCGATAGTATGTATCAAAAGTTCTTTCCTATTCCATGATTCTTGCTCGTGAAGTCAACCACTCAGGAAATTTTCTTGCTAGAATCACAATTTGTGACATATACATGCAAAATACATAAAGTATACAGTCTGCTGGTCCTAAGCTTTATAATGCTCACTTGCCTGCCCTTCGTCAAAGCTCTTTTATTCAAATGTAAACAGTAGAAGTGATACTGGTAAATAACAGCATATTGGTATTACCAATAGACACTAAAAATGGTTTTAATACTGTAGTTCACTGTTGTAGAAGTAGTAATACTGATGATAATCATTTTACAGTAGGCCTACATCACTATTTATGACCATTTTGTAATCATATAACCTGCTTGATTTCTTTCACATAAAACAGGACTTTGATCTGCACAGAGCTTTTCGTGCTTTGATGACTAACATTCTCAGATATGCTAATAACAATTTATGCAAAGCTCATTGAGCATGTGATACCATTAACAGGTCCCCGTGCACAGCAAAAAATAATACAAGGTTCATTTACAACTGTGTACATTGTACACTTCTAGTAGTTAAGAATTGTAGGTAAATAAAGTTTAAAAAAAACATAAAAACAAAACAATATCTCCATGTAATTCTGAAATAAGATTTGTCAGTGTTATTTGTTGGAACAGAAGCTGAACAGGTATGTGTGCATCCCAGTGAAAGATAATAACAGCAAGTGGGCAATGACACAGCAGTATCTGATGGCGGAGAATTTTATCAAAATCTGTCAAATAACCACTTGAACATTAGTGAATCAGCTTTAAGTGACATGGCAACGTAATTGGGGGAGGGTGGGGGGGGGGAGGGGGGCATTAATACAAAAGCTGCCCTGGCCGTGTGGCTGAGATGCCACCAGTGCAAGTCTCAACTTATGTACGGTAACTGTGAAGTTCCTGGAATCATACGTAAAGCAAACCATTAGCCTTCAGCAAGTTATTGGGTGACAACGTTAATGCCTGCAGAAATTTTTGTCACTGTCACTATTGCAGGGATCTCGCCAGCGTATATCACCCTTGTCGGCCCCGACAAGCGTGCGGTTTGAAGAAGCAATTGCCGACAAGGGTAAAACTTGCCGACAAGGGTAACACCACGCGTGAACTTGCCGACAAGGGTAGCTTGCTTGACGAGCTAAGTTCGGACCAATTTCTCGCCTTTTTCAGTCTTTATTATCTGGCTAGAAAAGAAGCTAGATGTTGAAAGCAGCAGCAGTTTACATACTTATACAAGTGCAAAAATTTACCCACGCAGTCATCGCACCTATCACAACAACGCGGCTCAACAGAGCGACGTACTAGCTGATACCAGGGAGGTCTCACCTCCCTGCTGATACACACCACATCACACACTTGCTCACTCACATGCGCTCTGATTTGGGATCCACACACACATGCACAAGCACCCAGCCGGCCACTTACAGCCGCCTGTGCGTGTACAACGGTACAGTGTATTGTGAGAGGGAGAGAGAGGACGGAAAGAGAGGGTTGGAGGCCGAAGGAGGCTGAGGAAGGCTGACACGTGCTCGCTTGTTGTCACGCTTGTTGTCGGGTTACGCAAAAACAAACGATATGAAATGCATGCCCCCCTCCGCCAAAGGTTGTATTTTTTTTTTTTGGCTGCTTTGGTTTGTTTGTTAGTTTGTCTGCCTGTCTGTCTCTTTTTTTCGCAAAATAAGTCAAAATTTGGGAACAGAATAGGATGAAATTTTCAGGAACAGTTGGTTGGTAAAATGGCGCAATGAACAGATGATTAAATTTTGATAGTGAGCAGGATTTATAATACCACCGAAATTCACCGCCAGGATCCAGGATCTTTAGACTTTGTTTCGTATATTTGAAAGGATTCGTATCAATTCTTTAGGAAGCTGGCCATTGGCAATGACGCAAAATTAGATGCGTTCAAAGCATTGCCGCAGAGAGAAAATTAACTCCATTTTTCGTTAAAAAAAGAAAAGAAAAAAGAACTTGCGATGGAGTAAGCAAATGCAAATTGTTATTTAGGTTTTGGTAGTTTCAGTGGGTTATTTTTTTTTTTAATCTAAAAAGCCATGCGTTCCATTTTAGCCTTTTCAATTTCTATGGATTTGTAAACGTCATTCGTGAATATTCCATTTTCCTTCTCCGGGCCGAAATTTATAGTAATTCTGTCATGATGGTCTTTCAAGTTCAACGTATACGTAATGCTCCACGTGCTTCTGGCTTGGGTTTGTTAAAAGGTGGGTTAGGGGGCCTTCACGGGCAGAAAATAAATGATGATCATTCATCAATGTTCCCAGTCGGTTTACATGCTATGTACACGCTGTTTACGACCACTGAAGCAAGGTGGCAGTACGCGCGACATTCTTTATCTGACACCTGGCTTTCGTGGAAATTTCATGGAAATTTCCACAAGCCATGATATCAAGTTTCCCCACTGCTTGAGGTCGTGCTTTTTTTTTATTCTTCATTACGAACATCAATTTGTTCAACTTGAAAAGTGTAGATAATTTGCTTTGAGGACGTGTTTCTTTCTTCTTCTTCTTTTTTTCATTGCAGCATCGGTAACATTTTGTTTTGTTCATCGTCCCTGCATGGCAGGGGTTCATGGGAGGAGAACGATAGGAATGACTGGGGAGGAAATAAACTGAAAGAAGGAAGCATCTTTTGAGCGAGCTGTCTTTGTTTTTCTCTACACCAGCATCAGTTATCGCCACCAAGATTCATTTTTTTTTCCGTTACTCCGACAGATTAATGATAAAATGATGCTAGATTCTTTATTCTCAAGGTTCGTTAATCCAAAAATGATTAAGAAAAAATGTCCGTTCATTTCACGACGAAATCAGTTTTGTTATTTCGAACGTTCTGCCAGTGAAATTTCGGAATAAAACGACGGCACAAAACAGCGTGTTTTCGTACTCTAAGGGTCTGTTATTCCGACAGAAGTAGTAATGATGAAATAATAAATTGTAGATTCTTTATTCTGAAGGTTCGTTAACCGAAAATTGAATAAAGAAAAATGTCCGTAAATTTCAAAACGAAATCAGTACGTCATTTCAAACGTTTTGCCAGTGAAATTTGGGAATAAAACGACTGCCCCAAAACACTCAGTTGCAGTTTTCTTACTCTGAGGGTTCGTTACTCCGACAGATTAATGATAAAATAATGCTAGATTCCCTATTCTGAAGGTTCGTTAATCCAAAAAATGATTAAGAAAAAATGTCCGTTCATTTCACAACGAAATCAGTTTTGTTATTTCGAACGTTTCTGTCAGTGAAATTTCGGAATAAAACTGCCCAAAAAACAGTTGCACTTTTCTTACTCTTAGGGTTCGTTACTCCGACAGATAAATGAAAAAATAATGCTATATTCCTTATTCTGAAGGTTCGTTAATCCAAAAATGATTTTAAAAAATGTCCGTTCATTTCACAACGAAATCAGTTTTGTTATTTCGAACGTTTCCGTCAGTGAAATTTCAGAATAAAACGACGGCCCCAAAACGGTTACAGTTTTCTTTTACTCTGAAGGTTCGTTACTGCGAAAGAATAACGATATAATACTTTAGATTCTTAATTCTGAACGATCGTTAATCGGAAAACGATAAAGAAGAAATGAAAACGGTTACAGTTTTCTTACCCTCAGGGTTCGTTACTCAGAAAGAATAGTGGCAAAATAATACTCTACATTCTTAATTCTGAATGACCGTTAATAGAAAAATTATAAAGGAGAAAATATTCGTTTATATCCAAACGAAATCAGTTTTGTTATTTCGAATGTTCTGCCAGTATAATTTCGGAATACAACAACGGCCCCAAAAGGGTGTTTTCTTATTCTGAAGGTTTGTTATTCTGAAGCAATAACGATGATAGATGATAGATTCCTTTCTGAAGGTTCGTTGATCGGAAAATAAAAAAGAAAAAATGTTTGTTAATCTTCGAACGAAATCAGTTTTATTTTGAACATTCATCTGTAGTACCGACCTTTGGTGTTGTTGTTGTTTTCGATTACAAACCTTCGAAGTACTCATGAATCGTTTCATTTTATGATTAAACAAACCTTCGGAATAATGACCATCATTACATTTTTGTATGATATCTCTTTGATGTCACGGCCAAACTACCGCAGTATACCCAGAAAGGAAAGTGCAACCATGTCCCGAAAGTTCTCGATCGCTTCTCGCGCATCTGCATGCAATAGGCCTACCACGTGGTCGAGCAGACGGCGAGAAAGCAACACGGCGCGCGTAGTTGCGATGCAGAGACGGCTAATTATTGCAACAGTGAAACAGGAAAGGCCTAAAAGAAATCGGAACCTCCACCATCGGCACCTACTTCTCTTTCATTTATTATTTAGGAACTGCCGCTAACAAAAGGTATGGAGTTTCTGCATTGTTTCTGTGAGAATATGCCCCTCACAACGTTCATTACATCTCCGTGAAAATGTCGCATTTAGTGGCATTTTAGCGGCAATTCATCTGTGTTGTATTGAGCATTAGCGAAGGCTTCCGCGCTTCGCGCGGGAGGGGGAACCCCCCTCCCGTACCCACCCCCAGAACAGCGCGCATAAATGCCGACAAGCGTGAAGAAATTCCTGGCGAGAACCCTGCTATTGTCTACGTGATATCACACGTTCATGCTTGGGTAGGCAATGAATGCTACATTACAGTACTTGTCTTGAATGCTGAGCAATGTACTTGTGATTATGCTCGCTAAAAGACAAGGAAAACAATAAGAAAATATGTAATTTTGTAAAACCATAACTTCATGAATATTCCTTGTCAAGCATGGGTGTATGCAAGGGGGGGTCAGGAGGGTAGTATGACCCCCCAAATTTTCAAAAGGTCCACTTTTTGTAAAAAACATTTTTGTTTTTCGAGGGCTTTTTACCCTAAATACAACAGGAAAAAAAAAGTGACCAGGTGGTGTTCCAGCAAATTGGCAAAAACCTCGTAAATTTCATAACTTAGTCTTAATATGCCATACAAAATGTACCTTATTTCTTAGCCGCACTGCCATGCCGAAAAAGTCACGTTTGTATGCACCAAATGGCCCCATTTTAAGATATAAAATTCAAAAACTCCCTACCGTGGGAGGGAGGACACCCCCATCCGACACCGTCCACCCTCCCCCCGCTCAGTAAAGGTAAAGGTCCAAAAATTTTGATTACAACCCCCCAGAAAAAAATCCTGGATACACCCAGGCTGTCAAGCAACAAGTGAGGCATCACTGGAAAGGTTGGTAGCTTGCTTTATCTGATGGTGGACTTACGTTCAAATGTTGGAAAATCAAAGTCTTCAAATGTTCTCAAGAGCCTGGACCTCTAAGACTACTAGACCTAGAGAAGTTTGGCAAGGGGTCGGCATGTGACAAGAAGACAATGTTGCCATGTAAATGAGTCACATATTTCAATTTGGCTGCCTGCTCTAGCACCATCCCCACAGTCTATGCACACATGTCCAGGGAGGACAGGAGACAGCGAAATACGGTAGCCGGATGTTAAGACGTACGATATCGTGAGGGGAGGTCCCTGTGCGTGTGCACCTTTGCTCCCATGCCAACAGCTGTCGATGTTGACTGCTTGGCGCGAAAAGGCAACCTTCCGGCACCTGCCATTTGGGTCACAAACCTAGTTTACTGGCATTTGCCAATTATCTTATTAGCCCTGCAAATTAAATGTAGCCCATCATTGCAGGTGGAGAAGAGGTATGATTATGAGCAGGGTTGTCACAAGGGCATTTGCCCAGTGGTCCCTGGCAAGTTGTTGCTTTCAGGCAAGATACACACACACACACACACACACACACGCATAAATACATAAAGGGAAACAAATCTCAGATCTGGCATACTTCAGCTATTAAAACAAGAAGTCCACTCTGAAAATGACTTTGAAGGCACATTGACTTGTGTTGAATCATAATAGTTTTTACCCTCAAGATCACTGTACACTGTAGGGCCTACAGTATGTGGCCAAATAAATACCTAATGTACACATGATAAACACTGTATAAAAAATTTCTACTACTTCTCTTTACATTACTTGGATATGCCCACAAACCCCCCCCCCCCAAAAAAAAAAAAAAAAAAAAAAACTTCCAAACCAAGATTATGTCAATGACACCACCTGTCAATCATTGCTACACTGTTAAAGATGATGATTAAATAAAGTGATTAAAAGACATCTGAATGCTCTTTTCCCTGGACCAAGCATGACTTGCATGTTCCCAGGTTACATGTGTTGCGTATGATTAAGAAAGGATCACTTTTCTCCTACTCTTCAAACAGAGTGCATTCATGAGTCAATCCCCCTTCCGCTAGCTTTGTACATATCGTAGCATATCACGGATTCTTCCACCACTTAGCACGATAATGTACAGTGCATGTGCTATGTTTGCTCTAGGCTGCGTTCACATAGAAGTATACTATTTGGGTATTCGGGCTCGTTTTTCGAGGGCACGCGAATAGCTTGAATCGAAAGATAGGATTTCCTCACACCAGTTCACATACGTAGGAGGGCACTATTCGAAAGTACCGAATAGCTGCGAAAAGTATAGCAAAGTGGGAATCGAGCTTGTTCGATTTTCTTGCAGCGTATACCGTCTCTCGTTTATGAAATAATGACACTTTTGGTCTGGATTTGCCCTTTAGCAAAAATAAGCATGTAGACTGACATTCTGATGCAGTTTAGAAATCATTAATAAGATTTGCTGGGATGTAGGAGGAAGAAATCCTCACTGCATGGGATGGTGAATTGACGGTGCGGGTGATGGTGTACTCGGTGCCCGAATACCGAATACCGAATACCGAATACTTCTATGTGAACGCAGCCTTACCCTTATCTCTCATAATTTTTTAAGTTCTTTGTTTGGGAGGGGATGGATGTGAAGATCTCAGTCTTTAGGAAATTTGCCTTTGAGAATTAGTTTGAAACAAAAACTCACAATCAACTACATGTGGGAATAGAAGAGCAGATGAATACTGCACTGCTAATTTCTGGTTGGCCAAGATACACATTGTATGCAGTAAGGTAGTCACTGCACTGTTCATGTAAAGTAAATCCCTTGGGTCACACCAGCTCATGCACCATTTACTATTGTACATGTATGACCAGTCCATCATGTTGGTACAACCTCCACCAATTACAGAACCTAATGATGCATGCTGTCTCACAGACATTACCATCACACATTTACCAGAGAGACTTCTATAGTGTACTGGTACTGCTAATGAGCACTATTGTAAAAACTCAGGTCTACAATGTTTCAAACCCCATTCATTATTCAAGCAAGGATAAACAAGGTTTTTATAATAGGCTCCTGAATTTCGCGAGACGGGTGCTACTCGCGAATTACAAAACATGCCAATAATTGCCAAATGATTGTGACGTGCACACATAGGAGATGTACAATCATTTCCATTCAGTACCCTATTTCACAATCGTGAATCTAACCACTCGCAAAATTGTAGGGAAGTCCTGATTCACAAAAAATTTGACTCGCTAAATATATGGCATCATATACAGTATTGCTTGACCACATGGATGTCATGTACAGCGTGTAGGCCTACACTGTACAAATGTACTTCAATATCTGGACAGCTAAAGTTTACATCTTAAATTACAAATTATTCATGCAATGTCGTTATTGTTGCAAACTCTATGAATTTTAAAGAAAGGATGACACATGTCAACAGGTTGCTGGTAATAAGAATTCCAACATCTATCCTTATGACTGACATTTTCAATAATATTCCCTTTCTCCTGGATTGAAATTAACAAATCATAAAAAAAAAAACATTCAGTATCACACATGCAGTACCTAGTATTCTTTACTCATCAATATCTGATAAAGAAGAGTAAGCTGTTCAAACCTACTCTCCTTTTTATTCAGTAACATAATGTCCAAGCAGAAATACAGAAGGGCGCCGAGTATTGAAACAACGCATTCTTCTTTTAAAGTGTAAACCAACGCATGATAAAGTTTCCATGAGTCACTGTCACATGACCACAATCTAAATATAGACATACCCCTTATGAGACTGCATTTCGCCATTTGAGCTTTCTGAATGCCTACTCATGAACAACACATGAAAACACACGCACATACACGCACACACATACACACGTACAATTGGACATACATCCAATGATCCACACTACATGCATTTTGCTTTTAATTGGTACAGTCATGGTTTGGTGGCTGTGACTACTGTACTCTTCAGTAGATACAATTGTAGACTGATAAAATGGGGGCCCCATCAATACCAATGGGACTTGCTCCTTTCCACTATGCACAAAAACAATCTATCTGATCCCAGATCTAATTTGGGGGGCCCCTATCAAATGGAAGCGGTGGCAAAAAGGGTCTTGCAAGAACGCACTCCGCTGCAATTTTCGTCTAGCACGGGATGAGCACACATTACCACTTGACAATGCAAATAAAATTCAATGTCAAGCAAGCGCAAAACATGTCAGGACACTTGCCCAGCTGGAAATCATTATTTCCTTAATAAAGAATGTGTGGAAAACATACAACACGTAGAGATCACCCAACCATCAAGACAAAGGAAATACAAGTTTCATATTCTTTCATCCACGATGAGAGCCATTTAGAAAACATTTTAGGCAAATGAAAAGTAAAGTACAGTTGTATTTTGTCTTCCCTTTTTTTTTAAACAAAATTTGTTGATTCCCTCATCAAATGACTTCTACAATGTACTGTACATGTGGCAAAAAAATTTCCCTTTCATCCCCTCCCCTGAGTAAGCAAGTGGGCAGGGTATTCTTCAGCGTTCCAAGCAATCTTTAAATGCAGCATACATTTGTACCAATCTCATGCATTTGACTTTATAATCCAATTCCAACGTAAAAGAATGCGCAATGTGAATAACTACACAAATAATTAGAGTACAGTTGTACACAGGACTTGGCAGGTCAGCTGACTCGTTGTACACAAGTCTGCTACAGCATCTAATTACATTTTACCAGGAAATTAAATTATGCACAAAACTGCAATCACTAGAAATCAAAAACTCATCATTTCTGAAGGGTGTATCTGCCTACACTCTGCAACAAGGCAATTCAAACAAACAAACAAAAAATCCTACATATATGCCCCAAAAGTGTCTCCTTTCCAATCATGACAACAACAATAACATATTTGTAACAATGAGAAAGCTTTTTAACATGTTTTAATATGTGGCATCCTAACAATCTACTAAATAGTATTGTAGCTTGACTTGAAATACTATAAATTGTCACATTTGGTACCATACACATTGCGCAGTGGTAGCCTGCAGACTGTACGAGAACTGCATCCAATATTATACCTGTAACAACACATACATCACACAAACATACTGATGACTGCACTTTTAACTTACAAAGTAGGCTGAATCATATGGACAACAGTCATGGATACCAATCCATCTTCAATAGTCCAGATATGCAGTTGTTCTTATTTTGTAAGCTCCACAGTAAATATTGCCTCAGGCTCAACCCGGCTCTGGTCCCCCATTCTACACCACTGAATCACACTCAGCACGCCTGTTATGCAGACAATGAACTATAGTGACCTCACAGATCAATGGAGCCTAGCCTGTGTGCAGGGTTTTATTGAACAGTCCCATAATGTATGCATCCCTGCTGGGGTGGGAAAACATACACCTTTAGTCTACAATTCAAAGACCCTAATTCATGACCTTCATAAATGAGTATGTCCTGCTTATCAATTGAACTCAACTTCAAATACTCGTTTATTCATTGTCAAAGGGACATGATACAGACATGTTTGATACCTAATCACACTGTTTCTGTTTGTTTGTTTTTTTCCGTGAAGATTTGACGTATATGAGAATTCCTTTTAGAAATGCTCATTTGACGACAAGCACAAATGTACTGTAAATAATTTTAGCAGTAGTGCCAGCACGTACGAAACGTTCTAGATATCCAGTCATTATTTCTTTAGTCGCACATATTCCTCACATTTATTGGAATTCTATGAATGGGTAATGAGTTGTTTATAGTCTTGAATACTGACTGATGATAATAATCTCAGACTACAATGCTAGCAAATAAAAAAAAAAAAAATACTGTTAATACAGTACATTCCTTTGCAAGAAATGCAGCAGAGCACATGCTATTTCCATGCTATACACATTCAACACATACCTGTCAAACTATGCACTACAATGTGTATACTGTAATGACAAAATCTTATGAATAACACAAGTTCTTACTAAATCTTCAACACACTCACAAACTCGCCTGCAAGTAACTGCATGTATCTGAGCATGCAGATGATATCCACAACTCAAGGGCATTGCAGAAAGAACATTTGCCAATTCCTGGCAATGTTAGCCGACACAAAAACAGCTCCTCTGTCATATTCTTTATGATAGAAGCACAGCCTGTTGATCATGTGATGTGTTCACCTCTCTTTTGCTCAGTGATAGGAAAGATTGGCTTTTCAATAATTTGCCTACATTGCACATAGGTTTAGATGACATAAAGCTCCACTTTAACATAATACAATTTGTACATCGATGCAAGCAGCACTTATTTAGCCCCGCCCTGGCAGCCATTGTTTGTCGGCCACAGTGCCAGAGCTGCCAAGCTGCAACAGGCATGGCAGCTACCGCTAGCTCCCTAAGCTTTACAAAAGCAAGGCTGAATATTTTATTCACATATATTGGAGCTGCCTTTCACGTCAGGGGCTTACGCAGTCCGCTTGCATACTGCATCTGCACTGCACTCCTTCCATACATGCTGTGCATGGCAACATGTACGAGACGGGCCATTTCCAGCTTTTTCCTTCATACAAAAAGAACATCTATAACTCACAGCAATGTTGTACAAAAATGGGCGATTCTGTTATATAGTCATACCAGAATGCTTGATGGAAAACAATTTTGGCTATAGACTGTACTTCTGTTTGAATACAAGGCTTTGCATTATATACAGCTGTGCACTGTAATTTCAATATTTCGATCACATGCTGCAGCATCTGAACAACGGGAGCAAAAAAAAACTGTTCAGCACTTTTAAAGAAAGGATTCCTGCGGTTCCAATGCTTTTAGAATACTTACTACTGTACCTTGTCTAGTCTGATGGATACACAAAATTGTAATAACATTGTAATTATTAAATCATTGTTTCAAAATATCATCTTAATTGAGGCATCCATCTGACCAAAATTCAGACAGAGGTCTACTTGAGATACATAAAGATTTTTTTTTTTTTTTTTTTTTTTTGGCATGCATACAATGTAAACACAGACTGTACCTTTAAAGCAAAATTGTTCGTTTTGTTTTCCCAGACAGTTGGAGAATAGAAACAGAGAGAAAAAAATTGTCTGCTCAGAGCCATTCATCACTCGTACACTATTTCTTGTTCAAAAGATCTCTGAAACAGTCTGGCTCTTTCATATCCTGTTCGTCCCTGGCACTCTAAGTAATTGATTTCACCATTCTGGGAATAAAGTAACCCATACTGCCTATGAAAATAGTGCTGCACATTGCATGACCCACAGGTATCACTTTTTCGAGAAGCATCTCCAGTTTTACTCCCTGTCTAGCCAACCAGATCCTGTTTAGATATCAAATATACATTGTAGTTGTACTATGATACAAAAAGTACATGTGCCAATGCACTCAATTTCCAATATTTACTTTTGAATACATTTTGTCCTATATTTACTGATGTATGTGAAATATTTACCATTACAGCACCAAATCATCATTCCATGTTCTGCACTGTAGTTTTAGAGATGAGAAAGCTGCCTTCAAACACCAACACTGCCTGACTTTTTTTTTTCTTTTCTTTTCTTTCTCTTTTTTTTTTTTTTTTTTTTTGAGGGGGGATGGGGGTGGGGAGGAATGATATAGTGTTCATATTAACACTGGACATAGCCTCTGGATAAAATTCAAAATGGCATTGCCTAACAAGAAAAACAACAACAACAACAAAATCTGAAGGATTTCATCTTGTACTTCTCCAATATGCGATGCTGATATACTGCACACTTTACACTGCCATGCAACAATCCTTTGGTCTCTTCTTGTCTTTGTTACTACTAGACAGGTCCTGTAGAATGATGACGACATGTTCGGCCTGTTGAACAATTATGCGCAACCAACAACAAGTCATAGATTTTGAGTGAATGTCACGCTGAGGGCATACATTATGCATGTCAACCAGGGAATAACTAAATTTGCCATGGTCATGCCAGACATTGGATAATGTCAAATGGAATTTCCAGGAACACGAGTACATGTGGGTGAGTAAAGCCCGATGACACTTAGGGCATGTAGAACATGCATTAAGACCAGGCAGCTCACGCGCCTCGCATACATAATAAATCATACCATTACCATCTGACTTTGAGGGCAGGCAATGCTAGTACCTGAAGTGATACAAATAGTAATGTTTATTTAAACTTGTTACATTGTTGTGGTAATTCAAGTGTACATATGGACACACATAACTCTCTCTCTCTCTCTCTCTCTCTCTCTCTCTCTCTCACACACACACACACACACACACAAACACATACACACACACAAATGCTCCACGATGAGAATACCTATGCTGTATGTGTCATGTACATCTGCATTACATTTGTACATTTTGTTTGCACAGTGTACATGTACCATGAAATTGACCCTGTATCTACTGTACAGTATTCAAAGCAGGTCTAAAACTGACAACTCATGCAATGTACACTTCTGCATACACTTTATTCTCTCCATCCATCTCCATACACATGTAGTATATTAGAAGCAAACAAAGAAAATTCTTGTAACTCTTGACCTTGCTTTTCTAAATGATTGAAGATAAAACATCTTACCCTACACCTGTACATGTACAGTATTTCACCTACACATAGCATGTGATAATCATGCGTAGTGTATTCAATACAATACATGAGAGTTGGTTACAAACTTCTTGTAAGTAAAATATTTGAAGAAAATAATAAACCGTTTATTCGAATGAAATCATTACAGGGTGACTAGGAAGCAGCTTATAGGCTCTTTGTAGCTCTTAAAACCAACACACCTCTGTACATTTGTAAACACATGTGAACACATTTACATACATGTATTTAAACACAACTAGAATCTAAAGGTGATCTAAAGATAACATTTTACAGATATAAAGCACTGAAATGAATGAACTGTAGCCTGGATACTTTGCAAGTTCTTTGATTAAAACTCCTGTATCAATAATATTACACTGTAGATGTTAAATTTAGCTGCCATTTTACATGTAAATCCATACACAAGTGGGCAATACTATTTTCCCTGAATGCATACAACTGTACACTCAACCTTACAGAAAAAAGGAGTAAAAAAAAAAAAAAAAAGTTACAGAGGATGTTATGGTTAAACACATCCCATGGTATAATGAATTGACGTTCAGTGTTTCTGGGTGGTATCTTTTGCACACAAAGTCTGAGTGTTTTGGGGTTGGATTTGGTTGGCAAGGTTGATTTCGTTACATGCACATCATGATCACAGAATTTGAAAAATCCAAAAATACATTGTATATTGCTATGTTTTGAGAAACTTACGTCAAAAGGAGACACGCCCATACACACAACTTCATACATAGATTACTGTCATAAGTTTAATGTAAGCCAAAGCTCCCGTGGAGTGCAACACTAATACAATTCAGAGGTCAGCAATACAATGGTACAAGGCATGGACGAGACATGTACGCGTATACGATTCAATTGTAAAACTTTGCACAGCACAAGAGTGAAGAGAAGGAAGGCGCGTCTGCACAGCAAAACGCGCCTTCCGCGTAGCGTGCACAAATTATGCAGATAAGCCACATAATTTATGCACGCCGTGTGGGTGGGCGTGTCTCCCAGACTACAGATACTGGGCCAGAATGCAACCCCCCCCCCCCCCCCCCCCCCCCCCCCAGCTACCATGGGGCTAGAATGGGGCTAGAATGTGACAGGGCGCAACGCATGTTCAACGTCAATACGTGTACAAGGCTGCTGAAAAGCAGCGCAGCATAACTTTTTTGAGACTGTTCATCCAGGACATTGCAGCGCCCGTTGGTGGTCGAATTATGGCAAGTCGGTATTTGCATTTAACCCCTGCACATTTTTAGCCTGTGCATCGACATGTACAGATGTTTTGGGTCATTCTTCGCTAAGTGTATACATATTTCTGTGTCCTGCTAGATTAAAGGTAATATGTACGAAAATAAAAGGTCATTTCATTACTTTCTGTTCTGTTTACAATGACTTACATTCATATAATTAGGATAACATACAAAAAAGGGATGAATTGTTCATCCAAACCTATTATTTTAATTTTCCCGCATCTGTACCACTGAAAACCCCCATGTCCAGGTGATACTACAAATAAATATCCTTACATGTATGTCGCATTTCAAGATGGGAGCATGTTGAAACGTTTTTAAATGCTTATCTATTTCATTTCAGAGCATACTATTTAATCATTAGCATAAGATATACCAATATCAAACAATTAAAAAAAATGAAATAATTCAAAATTGTGTGTCCCGCCATTTTGCGTCATCTCCGTCACAAACATTTAGGGCGCCATCGAAGAAATATAACGGGTACCCTAAGTATCGATTTTAGTGCTACATGACAGTTACATTATACATGCTGAAGTTGGAGAACTCACCTGGTTTTTCCCCTATTTTAATCAATAAAGTTATAATTTTTTGGAAATTTGTGACAAAAGCCAGGTCGTACCTTTATTCAGCATCATTTCCGAACGCTTAAGATTACACATCAAATCAAATCAATTTATAATTTTGGTGGCATAACGGGAGAGAAGATCATACCCTCTACCAGTACACACGGTTCTTACCGTGGGTGAGTGGATTAGGAAGATGATACGAGGCCATTAATTGTTGGACCCGTCATCTCCGTCACAAAAAGTGACGGAGATGACGTTGAGGGAGTTTTTTCTTTAGTACAAAATAACAATAAAGTGATATAAAAAATGTATGGTGTTAATCATATTGGAAGTCCTTTAACCATTGCTATTTTTGGGGGGTTCAGTTGCATTAAATATCTACCGGTATCCTTAAATTTGTTTGTGCCAAATTAGATTACAAAATATCATCTCCGTCACATCATCTCCGTCACGTCACATTTTGAATTTACTCATCACTGCAACACTAAAAATTGAAAGGTATTTTAAATGAGGAAACACCCCATAAAGATTGCACCCGTATTAAATGAAGTCAACATTCATTGTGATTTTCCCATTTTATGAAAGATTTTCCATTTCTGAGACACTCTTTCTCTCAATAATTTGTAAGGCCAAAAATATACATGTACACTTAGCGAAGAATGACCCTTTCACGTTTTTGCCAATACCATCACACTCGGAGCTTGCAATAAACAAACAAAAAAAAACTTCTGACAGAACGGCATATTTCTCAATTTTTAGGCAACCCCTATTCTTAACACTGGACTCAAGTCCCGCATGCTTTGGAAACATGGCACTGATTTTTGCATTTTTGTGGCGAAATTTTTGATTTCTGTTGAATTTTTGAAGGTGACTAAGGGACTTTCCTGAGGTGAATGACAATGCGAGTGTGTGAAATGATGTGATTTGCATGTGTTGTGACAACAGAATTTGCTAGCTTGTGATGTAGTATAACTAGTAATACAAGCAGCAGCTACAGTGTACATGTAGCAGCTAGATTATGGCAGGCAGTCTGATTTTTTTTGGAAGCTCACTCTGCCTTGTTCCTTGATGTTGAGCATATGATAGAGAACTTATTTGCTCCTCTGCATCCTCTTCAAAAAAAAAGAAAGAATAGATCTAGAAATCTAGCTTGCAGCTTTGCACGCTTCTATTTAGTTCTAATCAAACTGTACAAAGTGCATGTGAATTCAAGTACCTATCGGGCACTGCGGGTTCAAACAGTGCGTCTTCCGGAAACTGTACTATGTGCGTGTGTGTGAGATTTCGCGTTAGGATGCAGTGTGTGTGTGTGATGAAAGCATTTACAGTACGCCACATGGTTGCTCTAACGCCCTTAATTGCCCGGCGTGGCGTGATCGAGCGCGAGCATACCCTAAACAAACAGGGTGCTGTGCATTGGCACACAACAGAACGCAAAGAGTGGTAAACTTCCGTGCTTCAATCACGATTTTTCAATGAATGAATTCTGAGTTATATCTTAAGCAGGGGATTCCTGGCCTTGGCAAAAATTATTCTGTGAAATAATAATTAAAAAAAAACCCAAAAAAAACTTATTCCCGATTCGTCAGTCTGTTGGTGTTTATTTCGTCTACACAGTTACTGTTTAACGAGCCCGACCAGACACTGTGCGAAGTGTGCATTTATTTTACGGGCAGCCACTACATGGACACACACACACACACACACACACACACAAGCCCCACCCGCGTGGTTGGTTTGCGCAATTTGTGATGGGGTCGGATCGGGATGGATGAAGGAGGCATAAAAAAATAGTTCAAAAAGGGATTCTATTGTATCGCAGACTAATGCCAACTTTCTCACACATTGCGCCATGATCATGGTAATTTTTCTGCGATGCAACATTATACATGTATGGTTGGGCCTACTACTCATCGACCGCCTAATTTCTATTTGCTTGGTAAGAATATTCAACACTGAAATTTCACATAAAAAAACTTGACCTACATGATTGAGAAAAATCCAACACTATCAAATGCCATTGTTCCCTTTTCAATTCGAAGTTTCAGTACAAAAAATATCGCCGTCGAACTTGCATGGCCTCGTTTCAGCTCCCCACGATGCCGCTCCTTTATTGAGATCGACCGCTGTTTTTGCATTGACAATGCACGCAAACCGAGTTGTATTGAACACCGTGTTGTACGAAGCTTTTTAGAAACTTCCATGGACATTACATCACGAGTCGGTTAAAATGTTCATTCGAAATTTTGTCCTTGATTTAAACCATTTATGAACAGTGGATTTTCGCGTTTTCCCACACATCCTCATCAATGGTCAAAGTCAATCCATTCTTATGTGCTCTGCGCGAAGTGAAGTGCATACCAAGTACTAAGCGTTCTGTGCGCCAATACTACGCGGTCGGTTTTAAAAAGGGTGGTCGATATGTAGTAGGGTTACCATATACAAAAAAGATCTAGATAATCCTGCAGCGGAGAGCAAAAGAAGGCACACAGAATCGTGATCGCACAGTATTTGATGTGTCCGCTCCGCAGAAGTGCAGTGAGGCGGGCTTTTAGTGACCTTGTATAATTTGTCAAACGGCATTCCATACAGCAAGAGAAGCTTGCCAGCTGCTCATTTTGTGGTGGTTCTTGGGATATCACCTTGGCATACAGCGAATGAGGTACCGATATGGCCGTAAAGTGCGCAATTGCCTAACATTTCAGGAACTTGCCTGTTCATTGCTTGGAATACTACCCAGCTAACATCGTTAGGGGTGTTGAGTGTTAGCTGCGAAGCCAATTCAGATTGATCGTATTAATGATGGGTAAAATTAAGTCAAAACTTTAAATATTTAAATACATCCCCCCCCCCCCCCAAAAAAAAAAAAAAAGACCACTTGACTTGGCTTAGTTTTTACTCAATTACAAGTTACACTGTATGACCAAGCGTTGTGGGACCGGACGCGTATTGCAAGTGCGTCTGTAATGAAAATGACGCACCCAGGAATTCTCACGCCATTTTCAGAGTATGTTGTCTAAACCCCGCTAGTAATATGAGGAGTCTCATATCAAGTCTTTGAGGTAAAGAAGGGTGCATATTCTGTGTAAAATAGGCAAGTTTTCATGCGCACAGCCATGTGCTTCAACATAGCAATCTGGTCAAAGCAACTGGAGACTACTGATGGTATTGACTCTAGGTTTTTCAATACAGCATCGTCAGCACATCAAGACTATATCCATGGGAAAACATCATCGTTATACATAATCCAAACATACCAAAGTCTAACTAATCTGGGTAAGGTAGCCCTCTCACTCAGCTCACTCCCTTGCATCTTTATTATCCTGGCATCAAGGGGGGAAAAAAATCACGCACTACGAACGCAAAACGAAAGACCAGGACTCCATTATAATTCCTTATTATTTCGAAGCGAAAGGATGAATCACATCATACGACACACCACCGAATTCTTCAGTTTTCGAGGAATTGATATTTATCAAATTCAACACCGTGCAAGTTCGATACGAGGGTGTAATTTCTTACCGTTCTGTCGGATGTCTACTAGCCATGGCTTATCCTTTCTACCGCCATCTTGTAAAATCGATGACGTCATAGGCAGCTATGAAATTTCATTCAACGAGTTTAGACGGACAACCTTTGCGGTTCACTATTTGTTTCCTCTTAGATGTGCTGAATAATCTTATCTTTCGTGTGTTCTATCCCCTTACAGTTGAGAGTGGTTTGTTTTCAATCTTCTGTCATGTCATTCAGTAAAGCTCATCTTCATACATCGTTAATATTTGAGGTTTATTCCATAAAGACATGCTGGTACAGTTCCCCCAGTTTCAGTGGCGGGCGAGCAGCCATAGTCTTTTACGTAGGAACATTCCCTGCGTACGTACGTACGTGCGTGTAGACTACTGTGTAATACTAGTAGTATGTGAATGCGTTATTTTGTTATCCGCGATCGCCATATCGTCATCATGAACGTACGTACGGCCGACGTACGTGACAGGGATTGCATGCGCGCTGCGTTGTGCCTTGTGTGCAGCAGCAGCATGCATCGCTGCAGCTCGCAGTACAGAGAGTTGCGCTCGCGCTCTCTCACCTGCTCACATCAAGTTCTACACTCGTGGTACAATATGTATGTGTCATCTTGACAAGTTATGTTTGACTGACTGTTGCACTGTTTCATCTTTTCTATGATAATAATTATAAAACTAGAGAAGCACTCTGAGAGGGCACGTCAAGCAGCTATTTCCACCACTGTTCTTGTTCTTCGATCTGTTGAGATCAGCTGTGATTTCCACCTACAGGGCCTACAGTGGGGCAGATAAAAGTGAAAAAGATGCTCACCGTGAATCACATGCATCATCCGGCGGCGAGTATGACATTTTGGATAAACATGGATATTTTCAATTTAAATTCAATTCAATTTATTTGTTCAATTCCACCAAGAAAACAAAGTACAGAAATTGTAGTACCTCGGTATTGGGTGAAGACAAGAAATCAATGATTACACAAACATGACAGATAGCTAAAAAGAGTTAACATATACTAGTACATGAGGTGGAAAAGATAGGAGTCCTGCTGAGAAGCAAAGCTTGTAAATTGCAGAAACTCCTATTCACAGATACAAAAAAAAAAAAAAAACACCAGATACACAAGACTGGAAAATTCAGCCTGAAAACTGTGTACAATATATACATACAATATGCGAAAATGAAATGATAATTGTGGGGGGGGAGAAAGCACACTAACGGATGTTAAAAGAAAACAAAATGTATTTAAAACAGAATACGGGATTGAATAATGGGAAGAAAAAAAATAACTTGGACTTGGACACACAGTTACAGGGACAAGAGTAAAGAGGGTGAAATAAAGGCAATGACTTACAAGATATCCAGTGCTAAGATGTAGCTCAGCATTAATCAATGAAAAAAAAATGTAAAACCAATGAAGCAGATTATATCAAAAAGCCTACATATGTCTAATTATTCATAAAGATGTGAATTTAACACTCAGCCCTATTTAAAGATTACAATTTATGGAACTTTATCAACAGTGGAAACACATGTATGTATTCCCTCTGACAAATTTCAGAGTGTAAAAAATAAAAAAATATATACAGGTTCAAATTTCAATACACAGAAGGTCAAAATATTTGACACAAGTTGTATGTCACACAAATCTTTTGTACAGTAGGACCTCAGTAAACAACAATTTGAAAAGGGTCCCAATTGCTATTCATAAAACAGACTCACATTATGCACAAAAATGTATATTTATAACTATGCAAGTTATTTCATCTGAAGTACAGTAATACAAAAAAAAAAAACACATCAGGATTCATTGTATCTGTCAAGAAGATAAGATTTCATCTTACGTTTAAATCCAGATAGGCTAATGGCCTGTCTAAAAGAGGATTGCAGAGAGTTCAAGTATTTTGGGCCTGCCAATGCGACAGTATTATTTCTGAGTTGGGTTCTGACTGATGTGAAATGATATAAACATGTTGGATATAAAGCAGCCTGTCTCGTACAATAATTGTGTATTCTATCATTCTTAACAAACATGGACGCTATTGCGTGGGGCACATTATCATTATTGATCTGATACATGGGGGATGCCAAATACAATAGATAAATATCTTGTATTTTTAAAACATTATTCCCATAAAACAGCGTATCAGTATGAGCATGTGCATTTGCTGCTGACATAATCCTAACAGCTCTCTTTTGAAGAAGCAAAAATTTTTCTAAGCGAGTTTTGGCTGTAGCACCCCAAGCCAATACACCATAGTTTAAGTAAGGCAAAATCAAAGATGAATATAGTGGCCAAAATGCTATTTGGAAGAAAAGACTTTAGTTTGTTCATCATACCTACATTTCTAGAGAGAAGATTACAAAGGTGAGTTGTATGCATTTTCCAATTCAACTTGTCATCAATATCATGGATGCCAAGAAATTTGGTTGATATAACTCTTTCAATCTGAACATTATCAAAAATTACAGGACCAGGCATTAAGGTGTCTCTATTACTGAATAATATGTATTTTGTTTTAAGCAGATTCAAGGATAACTTATTGGCATGAATCCAATTAGTTAATCCATGTAATTCCATATTTACTGTCTCCAACAGGACACGCAGATCTTTGTTAGAGCAAAAAAATACTAGTGTCATCTGCAAATAACAAGAAAGAAAAGGCATTTGATGATTTTGGAAAGTCATTTACATAGAGAATAAATAACAGCGGTCCTCATATAGGAGAGACCCTTGGGGTACTCCACAGGTGACAGACTGCATTCTAGAACCAATACCATTTAGTTGTACAAACTGTTGTCTGTTTCTAAGATAACTTTTAAACCATTCAGGTGCTGATCCTCTTAGAGCTTATGCAACAAGATATCATGATTGACAGTGTCAAACGCTTTGGAATAGTCTAAATATATACCAATAGTATGAAGATGATTATCTAGGGCAGATGCTATTTTCTCTACTAAACACAAGATAGCATGAGATGTTGTGTGCCTTTCACGAAAACCAAATTGAGAAGTAGAAAAAATATTACATGATTTAAGAAATGCAATAAGTCTAGAGTATACAAGTTTTTCAAGAATTTAAGAAAAAACTGTAAGTAAAGATATAGGTCGATAGTTACCTATTTCTGTACGATTTCCTTTTTTAAAAATAGGAACAACTTTTGCGATTTTCATTTTATCGGGCACAATACCATAAACGATGGACAAATTATAAATGTGAGTAAGGGGTCTTACTATATATTGTATAATTTCTTTTAACAAATCATTGCTAATTCCATCATACCCAGGACTCTTTTTCCTCTTTAGGCTACTTACAATATCAAGCACATCTGTTTCTACTACAGGAATTAAGAACAATGTTTTGGGGTTTGGATTATCCAGAAAATCTTTGTATGTGTCCTGCATGTCTGGAATGGCATGTGATAAATTAACACCTATATTAGAAAAATATTCATTAAAAGCTTCGCATATACCTTTTTGTCTTCAATTTCTTCTTCATTCACTACAAGCTTTGGAATACCCGAAGTTTTGGGGTTTACATTCAAAACATTCCGAATAACTTTCCATGTTCCCTTTACATTATTGCACACAGAATTGAATTGAAAAAGATAGTAATCTTTCTTTGCCCTGCGCAGTAGTGATGTCAGTATATTTCTATAAAACAATATATTTTTGTTTAGATTCAAAAGTCTGATTTGTTTTATACTTATAAAACAACCGATTTTTCCTATTTATTGACCTCAATGATGATTTTGTAATCCATGGCAAACGGGGTTTTGTTTTATAATTTTGTTTTATAATTTTGTTGGGGCGCTGATTTCAAAAATTGCCGGATCCAAGAGATCTGACCACTGGGTCGGCCACCGTTATGACTTCAAATTCAAATTTCATACTCTCTGCCGGATGCTGATGAGTATGAGCATCTCGACCATTTTTTTTTTTTTTTGTTACTCAGTATTATATTTTGCCCCACTATAGGCGCGGTCAGACTGGCAAAAGATCGAGAAGATAAGTTCGCGATCTATAAGATCTCGAAGTTTAGCCTGTATAACTTAATTCCCGCGAAACTTCTCGCAAAACTTCTCGCGATACTTCCCACTCCAGCGAACTAGGTATATTTCCCTCACCCCCGCCAAACTTCTCGATCTGGGCCTCGTCTTATAAAGCCTTCAAATCAATCGCAAGTCCCCAAATCAATCGCAACTTGCATTGCAGGTCACAAGAAACTTGTGATTGATTTAAAGGACAAGTTCACCTTCATAAACTAACTATCACAAGTCTTTATAAGACAGGCCCCTGCTTGCGGGCGGTGTCTCCGAAGCGCCATTGTCATGTACAGATGCGCATTGTTACGTCACAATCACTAGCCATCGGACGGCGTGTTCTTTCTTCTTTCTTGCGCGCGCGTACCAATAACCAGAAACTTCTTGATCCAAGTTTGGCTGCTAGTGTGACCGCACGACAAAAGATCGCGAAGAATTCGCTAATTAAGTGCTAACCAAACGCTAATGCCCTCAGAATACGGCCCCAGGTATGCCCGTTAACACTATGATTAATAAAATAGGGCCTAATGTGTAATTAGCAAATGTAGTTCAACTCTTGCTGGAATGACAATTGTCATACATGACAAAAATCCAGCTTCCTGATTGGCTGTTGCCATTGGAAGTTGCCATTCCAGCGAGAGATGCCATCCTAACATCTTTTATGAAATGGGGCCCTGGGTATCCCTTGGGGGGGGGGGGGGGGGGAATAGGCATCCAATGCAGTTTTCACATCTTCATCTTTTCCTTGAGAAAACTTATTCAACTTGAATCCAAAGAAAATAAAGAAAAAGAGGCTCAGTTATACCTCCGCCAAGGGAGGAGGTTATGTTTTCGTTATATCGTTTGTTTGTGTGTCCGTGTGCAAAATAACTCAAAAAGTAGTAAACGGATTTGAATGAAACTTACAGGAAAGGTTGAGAATTACACAAGTAACGAATGATTAAATTGATTAAATTTTGGGAGTGATTCGATTTTTTTTTGAATTTATGAAGGATTTTTTGATATTTTGACAGGTAGGGTCAATGAACTTGGGAGTTCAAGCTGCGCATTTTTGAGGTTATCAATCACAAACAGAAAGTGCGTGCTCTAAAGTTTCTGCTAGGGCGAGGCGCAGCTAAGGGTTTATGACGTAACAAAAGCTTCTATATTGGGAAATCGGGCAATTTTTCAGCATGTATATTATATCTATGGGTGGAAATCACTGATCTCTATCATGGAAGAGCCCAAAGAACTTTTCCCCGGTGGTGGAGAGAAGAAAAATCTCTTTGGGAAGAGCAAGATCATCGGTGGAAAGTAGCTGCTTGGCGGAGGTCTGCGCTCTCAGAGTGCTTTATAGTTAGTTAGTTTGTCCGTGTGCAAAATAACTCACTAAAGTAGTTAACGGATTTGGATGAAACTTGCAGGAAAGGTTTAGAATGGTATACAAGTAACAGATGATTAAATTTTGGAAGTGATCCGAGAATTTTTGGGGAATTTATGAAGGACTTTTTAAATATATAATTGAGTGAGTTTCAGTCTGTCGCTGTTAATGAGATAGAAAAGCTTATAAAGAACTCACCAAACAAATCATGTGAACTTGATCCAATCCCAACAGATTTGTTTAAGAAGTCATGTGGCAGAGTTTTAGCACCCGTTATCACAAGAATCATAAAATGCTAGCCTGAGATTAGGTGTAGTTCCACAGGTGTGTAAAAAAGCAGTTATTCATCCAACTTTGAAAAAAGCAGGCTTAGATCAGGAGTATCTAAAAAATAATCGCCCAATTTCAAATTTACCTTATTTGAGTAAATTGCCTGAGAAGGTTGTTTTCTCACAACTGACAACATATCTGCAAGATAATGAATTGTTTGATTCATTTCAATCTGCGTATCATACAAGCCTGGTCATAGTGTAGAAACACTGTTAGTCAACTTAACAGATATTGTGTTCAGTGAATTAGATAGTGGTAACATCACTGCTCTTATCATGCTTGATATGAGCTCAGCTTTTGACGCAGTCGATCATGCTATTCTGATTCAAAGATTGAGATATTTGGGCATCAAAGGAACTGTTCTAGATTGATTTATATCCTACTTATGTGATCGATCTCATTATTTCAGAATTGGTGATTCTACCTCTTGTAAAACTATGACAAAGTTTGGTGTACCTCAAGGTTCTGTTGGAGGCCCGCTGTTTGTTTGTTTTTTCTCGGTATATGCAACCAATTAGTGAAGTATTTCGCAAGCATTGTATTAGTTATCATTGTTATGCGGATGATATACAACTAAATGTTCGATATCAGTTGCGTAATTTAAGTTTCATATTAAGGAAATATTTGTCTAAATCTGCAGCTGAGGTACTTATTCGTGCTTTGATTTCTTCTCGGTTGGATTATTTGAATTCATTGTTGTGAAATCTTCCCAACAAAGATGTCACAAAACTTCAACGGTTGCAAAATTCTGCTGCCCGATTGTTAACTTTTACTAATAAGTTTGATTCCATGTCACCAGTTCTCCGTTCCTTACATTGGTTACCTGTAGAAAAAGGATTACTTTCAAGATTCTATTATTAGTACATCATTCAGTTCACTCTTTTTCCCCTGTATACATAAGTAATTCTGTTCAAAAATACAATCCGACACGAAGGCCACGTTCATCATCAGATACATTCTTACTCCAAACATCCAGAGTAAATCATGGGTATGGTGATCGTGCTTTTTCCGTTATGGGACCAAAATTATGGAATCAGTTACCTCTTCAGTTAAGGGAACTGTCATCTACAGAGTCATTCAAATCAAAACTTAAAACTTATCCGTTGCTTTCATACTGAGGACTGTAATTGCTGTTTGTCATTAATGTTGGATCAATATTGTATTTCTAATTGGTATATGTTGTATTCTTTATTTGGTATATATTTGTTTTTGTTTACCATTTTTTTCTTTGTTGAAATGTTTGAGTATATGCATGTAAATATGTGATATCTTTTCATTTTTGAAGCGCCATGAGCACTGAAAAGTGGACCTGTGTGCTATACAAGTAGCCACTATTATTATTATTATTATTATTATTATCATTATTATTATTATTATTTTGGCAGGTAGGGTCAATGAACTTGGGAGTCAGGCTGCGCGTAGAGGTTTGCATGCGCGCACTAAAGTGCGTGCTCTAGTTTCTGCTAGAGCGAGGCGCGCCGTGCAGCTGAAGGTTTATGACGTAACAAAGGCTTCTATATTGGGAAATCGGGCGACTTTCAGCACACAATGCTATAAGTACGTATGGGTGGAAATCACTGATACATGTATCTCTATGGAAGAACAAGATCAGTGGTGGAAATGAGCTGCATGCTTGGCACGTGCTTGGCGGAGGTCTGTGCTCTCTGTTCGATCATAAAACACAACGCACATACACCACAAAAAAAAAAAAAACACACACACACAAAAGAAAACAAAGGCAGAAACATGCAAACTATGAATAAAAAACACACGACTTTGCAAAAATACATGTCCCTCACTGGCCTACATGTAATCTATTCTTCCACAGCAGGGCACTATTCAAACTGAATTATTTGGGATTCATTTATCTGAGTTAATTGAGTTGAGTTGAGTTTACCAGTTTCCACTTTCTATCTTTTTTTTTTTTCAAATCAATATACAGAAACAATGAAACTATATGTCAAGGATACAAAAGACAGTGGCGGATCCAGGGAGGACCGCAACCGGCGCACGCCCCTCCCCCCCCCCCCTTTATTTTTTGTTGAAACAAAAGAAATAAAAAGAAAAAAATGGGGAGGGGTGTGTGCGCCCCCCCTCCCCCCTTTAATTTTGTAAACGCGCCCCTTCTTTACGGAATTCCTGGATCCGCCCCTGAAAGAGATGCAAAACTTTGGTTTTCAGCTTCAAATAATATTGCAAAGTTTCGGTAGTAAAATTGTAGGCCCTACTAAAATATTTTGGACATATAAAACCGAAGAACGCGAGGTCAAACCCAATTAAAAGTGAAAAGGTACCCTAGACCTCCCCCTCCCCCCCCAAAAAAAAAAAAAGAAGAAGGAGAAATCGACAAAGCATAATGAATCAAAAGAACAATCAAACATAACGAAATCATAGAATGAAAAAAGAGGATCATTATGATTGTCATTATGCTGTTATACAATGAAGTTTATCGCATTTAGCTGTTTTATTTAAGTAATCAAGAATGTTTAAATATTCTATCAATGGCATGTTCCTCTTCTTTTTTCTTTCGTGTCTATTAAATATATGTTGTCCCTCACCAAACAGAATGATACTGCTAGATTAACACGGTTATTAAAAGCGCCATCTACACAAGATGACAAAGTGTAACCCGATATGTGCAGTATGAGACAGTTATCATTTTGTAGCTCGCGCGAATCGATCGCGATCGCTAGGTATCGATCGATCGCGCTCTTTGCATGGTATCGATAGCCCTTCGATCCATCGTTATCTCTTATACTTCCATGATCCAAAACAAACAGCGATTTCGCCGATAACGAACAGCTAGAATGACTTTCTGCCCCGAAACGCCCGACGAAAAATTCGAACAGTCGTAGAGGTATGAATGTATTTTTCATATCCATATTAATAGTTTGACATTTTTATGACGGTTGAGCCTTGAGGCCCTCGTATTTCAAAATGTAAACACAGGTGTTCAGCGTGGGTTGGCGTCGGACTTTGTTGTGCGGTCCCACATACTAAGACTCATGATGGATTCACCATCTCACAAGCGTCCATTGATTTGTTATGAATGTTAATCAAATTGTGTATTGTAGACCTAATTACTCATAACTACGTTACGCTATGTAGTTTACAGCTCTTCTGTGCGTGTGTATATGTGCAGTTCAGTGTGGTGTGCAGGTGTGTGTGTGTGTGTGTGCATAGTGTAATTACGTGTGCATGTTTCTGTATGGAGTAAATTTGATGACCAAGCACATAAGGGTCCAAGTGCAGTGTTGTGGGCCGGTGGGTGCGGACATTCGACAGGTTGTGGGACTGGACGCGTATTATTGTAAGTGCGTCTGTAATGAAAATGATGCACCCAGGAATTCTCACGCCATTTTCAGAGTATGTTGTCTAGTAAAGTATATGAGGAGTCTATATCAAGTCTTTGTGAGGTAAAAAAGGGTGCATATTCTATGTAAAATAGGGAAATTTTAAGTTTTCGCGCGTGAACTTATTTAAGACGTTACGTGTCCGGAAACACAACCCCCCATCATACCGGTATGCCTGCCTTTTTTTGGTTTGCTTTGTTTGTCTGTCTGTCTGTCTGTGCTTGGAATTGAATTGTAGCTGACAACTCTAGTTAGTCTGTAGACAGAAATTGGGCTAGATCTCACCGCATGCACCAGCGACCCCAACATGTACTGGGCAATTATGCACTTTATGGTCGTATATTATCGGTACCTCATTCCCCGCATGCCATGAACCACCACTAGCCCACTCTCACTAGCTAGAGCTAGGATCACTGAGCAACTGGGTAGCTGCTCTTGTTACATTGTATGGAACGCCGTCTTACAAGTGATAACGTCACTAAGTAAAATATTAAAAAGCCCTCCTCACCCTCCGATTTTGACACATTGAACACTGCGCAATATCGCATGTCTGCTGTCCACTGCAGGATTATCGCGCTTTTACATTTTATACATTGACATAGTTGCATCGCAGAAAATTGCCATGGACCCATGGTCATGGCGCAAAGTGTGAAGAAGTCTGCGATACATTGTCAGTAGCTTTCATTTTTGAACATCCTACTACTGTACTAGCTAGCCACATCAATGAGATACGCAAATATATTTTAATATATCCTTCATCTTCGCCACCACAATTCACGCAAGCCACCCATCAGGAGAAACTTGTGTGTGTGTGTGTGTGTGTGTGTGTGTGTATGTATGCGTTTATTGGCTGCCCGTAAATCGTTAACTGTACAGAGAGTAACAGACTGGCGGATTGGTATAAGATTTTTGTGGATTTGTTGTTGTTGTTCATTATTTCACAGAATAATTTCTCCAAGGACAGTGGACATATATGCCCTCTGCAATAGGTTAAAGGCATAATTTACCATTTGCAGATGGAAAAAAACCAGCATTAGTGCTTCAAAATAGTTCTAAAATGTGAGTTAGGGATAGAAACGACCAATGTAAAAACTTGAACCAGGGTTACATAATCGATGTTAAGTATTATTAACCTGTTAAGGGCAGTTTGATTTTGCTACAACACGCATTTCCCATAGACGCTTGCCCAAGTATACTCGGGACTCGTCCTCAACAGGTTGATTAGATTACAAAATGTGAACAATAGTTATAATAAAAAATGTTTCCAGACTAAACCGTCTGCAGTTATGGTTTAATGAGAAAAAAAAGTGATATCTCCTTAAATTATGGGCTCTATTGCAAACATTTTATATGGTAGGATGTTTTGTGATACAAATGACCTACAGTGTACACATATGCATCAAAAGTGATATTTTGAACATTTTTTAAACCACTGCTCCCAAAGGTAAACAGGACAAGATCCCCTGCTTGAAATATAACACAGTATCCATTCATTTAAAATCATGAATGAAGGGCGAAAGTTTACAACTGACTAGTTGCGTTGCGTGCCATGCATGCACAGCACCCTGTCTCTGCTCGATCATGCTGCGCAGGGGGAAGGGCATTAGAGCAATGGTGTGGCGTACTGTAAGTACTTTCATTAAGCACAGATCCCGCACACCCGAAGATCTTATAACGAGTGGGTACTAGAGTGCGGAGTATGCATGCACCCTGTGCAATTGCTTTGTGTCTGCACTGGGAGCACAGGGAGAAGTGAGGCGGTGGGCTCGCCCCTCGTGCTAACATGCTAGCATACGAGCAACCAAGGAGCAGCCAAATCAAGAGGTGCGTACTCGCGTAATAAAAGTTCAAAAATTCAAATACACGCTGTGAAAATGTTACCTGAGTGCGCAAAGTCCGCCATTACTATTACTAAGTGGGTAATTGCAGCCTCCATGAAATCTCAGACACCATTGTACACTGTAGTTTGCCCTCTAGTGGTGGTGGTGAGGAGGAGGAGGAGGAGGAGAAATCTTTTTGCACACAACTCACAGTACCAGAACACAATGTCATGCTGTCAACACGCAATGCCTTAAAGGTACCTGAATTCGCATGCACTGCTCGATTAGGGTAAAATCTTGCTCTGATAATATAGGGCCGCAAAGTGCATGATTGCCCATGTACTGGTTACGGCACCCCTAACTGCGACCAGCCCAAACACGAAGCAGTATAACTGTGTGAAGGAGCACCCCAGGGTTACAGCTCCTAGTGGTGAGGCTACAGTAGATCTAGACCCTATTTGTGAAATTGTATACGATTTCCTGTAATTTTGGTTGAATTGGTTCTGCAGGATTTGACTTAACAAAAATAGACAACATGGATATGAAAGTACATTGAATGCCTAGAATCTAATGCAAGCGATATCTAACAAGCTGCAAGGTTAGTCACCAGTCTAACGTTATCTGCAGAAAAATCCATCTGTGTGGTTTGGAGGATTTTATTATTTTTTTACTGTGATAGTTCTTCTAAACAGTTGGATACCTCCCATAGGGCGTAGGGGGATCTCGAGCAAAGTGTAACCACTGTCTCTATATTATGGGTATGGACGTACAGGGCGCGGTGCCTTATTCTCTTCATTTACACTTCATTTACAATCACAGTCCTAGATCAACCAATTGTAATGTTCATGGTGAGAGAAATACACATGTATATGAGATACTCAATACAGAGCGCTCACTAGTTTGTTTTTTTAAATGTCCGAGATTTGGATGGAAGTTTTATAGAAAAATACACAGCTACCAGCTTGTCGACGCGCTAACAACTGATGCTTGGCAAATGAATACATTAGTCAATCACATTTGTTTCTGTGGGCAGAGCACCCCTGCAGGATTGAATAGGGAAGACTTTGGTCTACTGTATATGAGAGATGGATTCGATGCAGCCAGACATACATGGTCAAAAGCACAATCAGGGTACTGTAAAACATGATATATTCGCGGCATGAATTTTTCGCGAATTGGAGCTGACGGCCTTTTTTTGCGGCATGAAATTTTCGCGAACTGCCACTGGCATTTAATGCGTACAGTGTAAACAAGAACTTTCGCGCGCATTTTAATTTCGCGAATCTTGGCGCTCGCGAAATTCGCGAAATTAAAATGCAGGCGAACATTCCTTGTTTTACAGTATGCAATTGTGTAACAGGGCAAAAATGAAAAAACTTGGTGAAAATGCTTTTTTTGTTGTTTGTTGTAGCTGAGTGTTCAAATTTTCATTTCATGTAAAGAAAGAGTCAAAATTTTGCATTAAACTGCGCATAAATTAGCATTTTAATTAGGGGTGTCAAATTACATTGAAATGACTAATATATTGGAAAAATTCATTAAAAAAAAGGAGAATGTTTTTTTCATCTGATATTGCTGTTAGATATTCCTGATAAATATCCCTTTCATTCACCACCAGCACATAGCCATGACATATCACAAAATATGAATAAATTTCATATTTTCACTTCTCAAAATGGATGATCAATTTTGTAGGCATTATTTTGAATTCAAATAAAACCACTTTCACATATTTTATCATATTTCACTTTTGCCAAAGAGTGAAGAGGCAAAACTTTCAGGAATAGGTGACAGACATATAGTGGCCATTACAGTATTACAAATTTTTTATGAAATTAGGCCTGGTACTTTGGAAGATATGATATTTTTCATCCAAAAATTATCTGTACAGTTTGACCTTGAATGTGCGCACAGTGTTTGGATCAATTCTCATATTTGTAAACACAGATAGAAGAATGAAAGTGAGATTTATGATGACTTGAGTTGATATCCAAGCTGTGACACTCAAACAATGACATATTAAGCCAAAATACTATGTTTTTGCTTATGATATCTTTAGAATTTGAACAAGCATTAAAATATGAACACTGAACACTTATCATATGACCTTCATGCAGTATAACATTGGCGTGTATCGCACTTTTTTATCCTCAGCAATTTGTAAAAATATAAAAAAATAAGTTCCTATTGCTCAAATTTGCTAAAATGTTCACACAATAGATATCTACATATGTACAATTCATGGTTAAAAAAACAAGGATATGCAATAAGGGGAAAAGATTCTTAAAAGTAGTCAAATTAGGATATACCTCACTGAAAATACTGAAAAACGGCTGCACTTATTTTCCTCAGCATTTGAAATGGCTCAAAACTCAAAACTGGCTGAAGATTTATTGGCAAACAGCGCACCATATTGTAGTGTGTCTTCAGTACTTTCAGGAAAAGCAGAAAAATAAGCTGTTTCTCCATGTGTAGCTGTACAGCATGGGTTAAAAGGTCACAATGTCACAAAGATAAGCCAGCATTACACTCCTACCAGGACGGGACTTCAGACCCCATAACTTTCTCCAGCTAAAAGAACCACTGTTTTTTATTGCATGCAAGCAATGCCAGGAAAAAATCCATTAATTTGATACCAAACACATAGGGGTAGACTTAAGATATGGACCTCAAATCTTGATTTTACGTAAGTTGTAAAACGCTTTTTTTGACGCATTACGTGAGTTTGGGGGGACTTTTTGGTAATTAATCTTTAATAATTAACAGTAAATGAGAAGAAATTAGCTATTGTCTTACCACATGTGATTACTGATGTCTTATCATGCTGCATGTGAATTTTTGAGTCAGTTGGTGCATTCTTTAAGAAGTTACAATTTTTTAAAGTGAGAAAGTCATGATTGCATACCCTGATTGTGCTTATCACCACATACATGTAGTTTCCATGGAACATATCCCCCCACCCCAAACAATGCAGACTGATCAATCACTTGTGTAGACATCAATTAGTACATGTACTATGATGATTTAACTCATCATTTGAACTGCCAGTGCTATCTAACACAAGCATGCAAAAACAGCTGCAGAAAACTGCTTCTCCAATAATAGTGAGTCGGTGGAGTAATTTTATTTCACTGGCTGGCACTAGCACTGTCTGTGTACGTTCTACTGCTGGTAGTAGGTATTGCTATTTTATTAGTATTAGTGTGTCATGAATAGTCTTGACTTTGTATTCATACCCGAATTTTGTCCATATGTATGTTTCATTAGATATTTCCTGATTTTCATATGGAATTGTACACTGTCTTTTACTTACAGTATTCTGTTTCAAAGTTCATCAGTATATTATATGAATTTTTGTGTTTTTTTATAATTTCTTTATTTATTTTCTGTGTTAGCTGTGGCTTGTGCAGGATGGGTGACAGTTCTGGAGGAGACTTTGGAACAGCCTACTACCGGTCGTTGGATCCAATCAAGAACCTCAGAATCAGGTGGGGATATTACCCACATGTTGCTGATTAATTGGGCAAAAACTGAGCACTAGAAGAGAAATTTCAACAGACTTTGCCATCTTTTGCAGTACAGTATATCAGGACTAGCATAAACAGGAATGCTGACAGAGCCAAGGCAACATTTCACAGACATGTATTTTACTATTTAGGTAGGTCATTCTTTTTCATCAAATAGTCATACAAAAGAGAAACTGTCAAAATGATTCAACTCAATGAGGAAGAAAATTCAATAAGTGTACTGGCAAGATGTAGCCACGAGTTTTACTTCACTTCACCAGTTCTGGGCATTTTCAATGGACAGTGTATTATTAAAGTGTGTTCAGGTTACTTTGTGTTTTATAATCCTGTGTACTGAACTTTTTGTAGTATACAGGTAACTGGATATCTTATTGGGACATTTTTTTTTCTTAATCAGAGCAATGGTCTTTTTCAAGAGTCATCTTGATTAAGCAGTGATTGCTAAACATTAAACTCCTCTAACATCATTTTTCAGTGTGATACAAAGAGTCATGGTTGGAATTACCATCAAGTTATGTGCAGAGATTCTTGACATCACCTCTGAAAGAATGAAGAAAAAGTCGTGGCAAAAGGAAAAGAAGAAGAAATCGTTCTGATTACTCTCCAGGCGGTCACGAGGAGAACTAAAGCTTTGCTCTTCATGTTTACTGCTAAGCATAATCGTAAGAGGAGGATTGCAATTATTATATTCACCAGTCACAATTGTTTAATCCTTTTTGTTGATTTTTTGGTTTTGTCTCACAGAGTACACCTGAAGCGAGTGACGGGGTCCAGTCTTGTGCCAACTGCAATCAGTGGAGATAAAAACGACGGCGATGAAGCCGACGTGAATGATGGAGAGGGTATGGCCCTGAAGCCTCTTCGTGGCAAGCGGAAGGGCAGAGACGCTGCCGAGAGTTCAACATCTGGTGAGATTTGCGACAAGATCACTTGAAAGTGCAAAGGGAACTTACAGTTTTCCAAAGCTGTTGTCCAGATCAAAGATCACACTTCTTGTGATTTGATTTGATATGATTTGATTTGAATGTATTTCCATTTTGTGTTCACAGAAACGAGAAACAACACAGCAGAGTAACAATAATTATTACTATACAATAACAGTTTGTCTAAATTTTTTTTTGTTACAAACAAATATTAACAAAAAAAAATTATTCCAATAACATATTCATTTGCAACAAATGATAGATAAGTAGTAGTCATAAAAACAAAAGTAGGGGAGCCTAAATCAAAAGCACAGCTTGTATTAATTAGTCTCCCAAAAGTGAAATCAAATCATAGTGAGACATTTGAACATTTAGCAATTACAAGGTAAATACCAGAATGGTATGAAGTACAACAAGAACTACTAAAACTGGAGCTCTCTATTATGAGAGAGAAATGGGAAGAGAGGATATGAAATAGAGTGATTATGACTCTCTAAATAATTCAAATAAGCAGGCCAGGTTCTTTGTGTAATTCAAATCAGGGGATATATTTTCCCTCCAGACCCAGTAAGAAGCCATTCAATATGCCTCATTCTGTCAAATATATTTTCAAACTTGAAAAGCAGTTTGCAGGCAATAGTTGTTGCTCCATTCAGGCAAGCTCTTGGTTTTCAGGAATATCTGTTGTTGGCTAGGCATGCCTAAGCGATGGATATCATACAGAAATTTCTAGGTTTATTATCTTAAGGAAAGATCTGAATTACCTACCTCTGCAATATACGAGCTTATGAAAGAAATCTACTTTTCAGGGTTGCAAAAGCAACACGGAGACTTTAAGCCTCTTCCCTCTTCCCTCTTTTGTTTGGTTTACAGGCAAGGTGAAGACCAACACAGACAACGAGGAGGAGCATGTCTTCGGTTGGCAGGCCAAGGTCTTCAGCCGCCGAGAGGTGCAGCTCTACTCCAGCGAGGCATCCTGTGAGGGCCCTCTGGAGCAGAAGTACCACCGGGATGTCACGGAGATGAAGGCCCAGGGCGGCCGTACCACAAAGCGACTCTTCTCTTACACCGACCACGACAACTTCACCCACAGAGAGGACGTGAGGAAAAATACCTTCATGAAATTTTGATTCTTTTTTTTTTTTTCATTTGATTGAAAAGAAATGACTCTTTTTTTTTTGGATCTGATATACACTGGACAGAATTTATGAGGCCACTTTTTACAAATGATAGCTACTGAAACCTCAACATCTGTCCTAAGCTTTATAGCAGTGCTATATGTAGAACTTTTTTCGGTGTGCCAGTTTATCTATGCAGTTGTGGGCAAATCTCTCTACTTTTTGACTTTTGCAAACATAATGAAATGAAAAATAAATGAAGTAAAGACGAAAAGAGAATAGAAATATCTGGGGTTTTTTCCGGTCCTTTCAGTTAAAATAAAAAAAGAGAATTATAAAGATACCATATCACCCAAGGCCTTTATCCCATCAATCAAACTGCTTATCAATGGCGGTCTCCTCCACGTGTACCTTGAAATACAATACGTGTTATTTCATACATTGTATGTATTTTTGTAAATACTCCTATTCATATTTGATGAAAATGTTACTGTCTATTTGTCATATGCTTAATTTGTACAAGTAGAGAAATAAGACAAACTGACACTAAAAAACTGAAAATTGCAGATAGACTTGTGTAGTATTAGTGTTTGTCTTGAGTAATGGAAGAATATAATAATGTTTTGTCATGTTCAGTCCTTTGTTGATGAGCCATTAGCTAGTAGCTACAGTGGAAGTCTTAATCTTTGTGTGTATTTTGCATTAAAAGAGTACCATACTTTCATTCTCATTGTCTCAACAGCAAAGTCTTGCCACCACAGCACCAGATGAAAGCCCCTCCTTTCTGGCCAAGAAGATGGGCAACGCACGGAGGCGAAAAAAGATTGAGCGAAAGACCAGAGACGGGTACTGTTTTATCAAACCCTGATACCTTTGAATGTGGTGATGTGTGATATGGAGTACATTTGAGAGAAGATGATATAGATGATATGCAGGGCTCTACACTAACGGTGGCCCGGTGGCCCGAGGCCACCAAAAACACACGTCGGGCCACCAAAATGTCAGAAATGAAATATTTGGTGGCCTGATTGGGCCACCGAAAAAGGACGGATGTTTGCCTAGTGGCTACCAAAAATAAAAGTTAGTGTGGAGCCCTGTAATATGTATTAAGTGATGCTTGTTACATTGCAATGCAGTTGTTGCTAGCAGTTGTTGGAAGATAAAGATGCCAAAAGAAAAAGTCAGTATTTTGAAAAGAGACTCCCATTTTGAGTAGAATTTATTGTAAACTTCCCTGAAATTAGCTACATGCATATATGACACACATGAGGAATGCTGCTCAAGTGATATTAGTGTCATATTTTGAATTATACTGCTTTTCCCAAAATCATGCTGCAAGAACAGCTATGCATCTTTTCACCCATTTTCAGTCCCATATAATTTGTCCATCTCTTTTTGAGTATCTCTAATTCCTTGCATTATTACCTCTGCCAAGGGGGAGGTTATGTTTTTGTTACTGTTGGTTTGTTTGTTAGTTAGTTGGTTCGTTGGTTGGTTCGTTCATTCGTTTGTCTGTGTGCAAAATAACTCAAAAAGTAGTTAACGGATTGAGATGAAATTTGCAGGAAAGGTTTAGAATGACACTAGTAACAAACGATTAACTTTTGGCTGTGATCCGAGAATTTAGGGGGAATTTATGAAGGATTTTTTTATATTTTGGCAGGGAGGGTCAATGAACTTGGGAGTTCAGGCTGCGCGTATTTGAGGTTTGCATGCGCGCACCAAAGTGCGTGCTCTAGTTTCTGCCAGGGCGAGGCGCGCGGTGCAGCTGAGGGTTTATGGCGTAACAAAGGCTGCCATATTGGGAAATTGGGCGGCTTTCAACACACAATGCAGTACGTATGGGTGGAAATCAAAGACGCTTGCTACTATCTTTGGTGGAAATCACTGATCTCTGTGGAAGAACAAGATCAGTGCGGATGGAAATGGGCTGCATGCTTGGCGGAGGTCTGCGCTCTCAGAGTGCTTCTCTAGTTTCATCTATAGCATCTTTAAAAAACAAATGGCACTAACTCAATGTGTTTACCAGTCAGGATAACATACTCTGTGAAAAATAATGTAGCCATTTGGTCAATTCTCCTCTGTACTCTGTACTCAGGCCGGGCGACTCGCTCTTGCTTCAGAGGCGAGCCAATCTCATAGTTGAGAGGCCGTCAGAGGAACACCAGAAAAGCTCCCACGTCATTGACACGCCTGTCACCACCATGTACATCATGGCAGACCTCGGGATCATGGACGGGTGAGTGAGCAGCTGTGTGATACTGTAAAACACAATATTTTCGCGAATTGGAGCCGACGGGCTTTTTCGCGGCATGAAAGTTTCGAGAGTTGCCTCTAACATTCAATGCGTATAGTGTAGACAAGAACTTTCACATGCATTTTAATTTTGCGAATCTTGGCTCTCGCGAAATTCGCGAAATTAGAATGCATGCGAACATTCCGTGTTATACAGTAGTCTGGTTAAAGTTTATGTGTCCCTTTTGCAACCCTAACTTTTAGATTACTTTCATAGAAAGCTGGTATATTATAGAGATAAGTAATTCTGACATTTCCATAGAATAATAAAACTGGAGACGACTTCATGATGGAAGAGAGATAAATACTATAGATTTCTAGTGATTTTATTCGGGCCCAGAAAAAAACTGCAACTGTTATTCTCGGTACAAAATGGGAGCATATGGGTTAGTTTTTCAGTTTAAAAAATATATATTAATAACTCTGAGTTACATTACTGTAAGATTTCATACATGATGTTGGATGTTGGGGGATATTATTATTCAACCATTCAAAATTTTGTGATATTTGCAAAATTTTCTGTGTATTGTTTTATTACTAGTACATCATATATTGTTGTACAATTCTCATCTAGAAAGGGCTGTACACCTAACGATCCTACACTTTTAAAATTCATAACTTTGGAAGAGATTATGTGATTTCCCCTGTTTTTTGGGTGCTTCTCCTCTAAAGAGGGCCAGTTTATCTGGGATCTGTCATCTTATTTCTTTACAGAGAGCCCAAAGAAGAAGATGAATGTGTCTTGTGTACCATCAAGGTAAAGTTATGCAGGTCTTTTTGTTTTTCTGTTTAGCAGTGTAAGAGCTGTGTCCGTAAGCTTTCTTTGTAGCAGAAGTGACTTCCCTTCTGTATATACCTTTCTGTATATGGTAGTTGTATGCATCGATACTTCAATTTTAGAGCTCAAAGTGATAGTGATTTTAAGAACATTATGCCATCCTTCTAGAATCTGTGAAAAAAGTCAATAAGTTCATGTTACATGCATATTCCTGTCATGCTCAACTTACACCTTGCAGTGAAATGTGTACTTGACAATCGATTTTTGAATGTGCTACACGATATCTGCACAAAGTGCATATGACACAAATTACAACTTTAGTGCATAATCGCATGACCCTAATGCACATATATGCCATTTCCTACACTTTTGATCCAGTCTCACTGGCTACACCGTAAAAAGGATGTTAAAGTTGTGTCAGCTATTAGAGTGCTTCTGATGATGACAAATAATTTGATGATTCTTTGTTTGCCATGCTTTCTAAACTAAAAAACAGGTCTCCATGGGCGGAGTCATCAGCATATCGCCCGATTTCACCCACCACCGCGAGCCGTACACCCTGGTGACGGACACAGGGGGGCGGGACACCTTCCAGTACACCCTGACCCTGGCCTCGCAGGGCATGAACGCCTCGGAGCAGGTGCGGGAGAACCGGATGTACAAGGAGCTGCTCCAACGCCACACCGATATCATCAACTCCTATGTGGGCCAGGACTTTGAGCAGGTGTGTATAGACCGATTCGGGTTCGTTGAGGGCAGCAGACAATTTGTGGCACTGGGCGCAGCCATGAGCTCATTTTGCGGTGTCTTAACCGACCCCCCCTCCTCTCCCCCACCCCCGGGCAACATGTTTATCGCGCACTTGTAACAAAGGTTCGCGCTCTAAGCAAGCGTTCGTGCACTCAGTACGAGACGCCTATTGGCTAAAACAACCATGCGTCAGTTTTTCATTCCGTACGCGGAAGGGGGTGGGGGAGAGGGGAGGGGGGGGGGTCGGCTAAGACACCGCCTAATGGCGCTGCCCATGCCAAAAATGCACATAGCGCGTCACAGAATCGGTCTGTAACTTTCAGCCCTTATTGCTGAGATTAAAAATAATGAGAAAAATATAATGTATGCACAATTGGCATTCCATACATTGTACCATCCTATCACTCTACCATTTCCCTATACCCGCCCATGTGTTCTCTGTGCATGCTTTCACAGTGTACACTCACTGCAATACACTATCTGCATAGTACACTACAATTAAGGGCACTTAACCAAACATCACAAATGTGACCTTATATATTGTGCTCCCTTAGTATCAAACACCACATTACAGAGGGAAGACATGGTTACATAATCTCATTTGACACCAAATAAGCACGTAATGGCGCTGCCCATGCCAAAAATACACATAGCGCGTCACAGAATCGGTCTATAACTTTCAGCCCTTATTGCTGAGATTAAAAAAAATATAATGTATGCACAATTGGCATTCCATACATAGTACCATCCTATCACTCTACCATTTCCCTATACCCGCCCATTTACTCTCTGTGCGTGCTTTCACTGTGTACACTACAATAAAGGGCACTTAACCAAACATCACAAATGTGACCTAAAGTATTGTGCTCCCTTAGCAATCAAACACCACATTACAGAGGGAAGACATGGTTACATAATCTCATTTGACACCAAATAAGCACAGCAACAGCAAGGAAGCATTTTCTCAAATTCATTTTCTTGATTATACATCCAACTTTCTGTATGATTTCACTCATCTTCCATTCCTGGTGGTTTTTTACTGAAATATATTCGAACAAAAATGTCTAAACATATTTTTGATTTCGTGATGAGGATCTGTATTCATCTGCAATGATTTATATTCACATGTAGTACCATTAAAATTTATTGTGACTCTTAGGAAAAGAAATATGTTGATTACTTTTCAACCCTCCATGTCTGTTTCAACATATACCGGTAAGAGTTTTTTTTTTTTTTTCATTTCTACCTTTATCACATATGACCAGTGAAATGAAAGAGGCTGATTGTATTCCGAGGGAAAATGATTAATTACTGTAAAAGTGGAAATTTTCGCGGTGTTGAAATTTTCACGCATTTCGCGCAACCAGAAACTACCCTGAAAATAAAAGCACGCGAATATTTTTGCTTGCCATATGTTCCAGTAGTTGATTTCTTGATTTGGCGCAATTAAAAACATGCAAAACTCTTCTTACCCGGCTGAGCGTGAAAAATTAGTCACGCGAAAATATCCACTTTTACAGTAGATATAAATTTCTTACAATAGCAAGACAGTTTAGATTATAAGATTATGCAGTAATCCCAACTGACAATCCTTTTTCTCTTCTCAGATTCCACCAGGAACCCTTCGCCTCTGCATTCTTGGGGAGATTTTGTCGGCCAAGAACTTTGAGTATGATGGACTGTATGTCCACTACTTTGTGGAGCTGCCAAAAGGTAAGCTCTTCAGGTGTGGTAGACTGTATTCTACCCCTTTTTTAGAGCTGCCAAAATGGGAGTTGAATGTCTGTGGCTCCTATAGGCCATATGCCTCTTATTCCTGAAGTGAACATTGCTGGGAATCTTGGACAGGCATTAATCTAATTTTATTAAGGCGATGACTACCAAAATAAACAAGGGTGTAGCCATAGATATGGAAGCATCTAGCAGTCACATTACTTTGTGATTAGCAATACATGCCATATGATGTGGTTGAAATTGCTACATGTATTCCTTACTGATTGCTCTTGTTCTCTTTTGGCCCTTATGCACTAGATGAAAGCTACACAGTAACAATCATAGGAACTAATGTGGCAACAAACGGTAGTCCTAGGGGCATTTAATCCAGCGGTTTTTTTTTCCAGATTTTTTTTTCACTGTCATATTTGCTCTAAGTCCTGCGATTACACTAGCTTAAAACACTTGTCAGTGACTGACTGTATTATGAAATGTTGCCTGACAGCAAATTGGCTGTCACTTTGGTAGCTGCCATCCCTCTAAAAGCCTTTCATGCCACAAGTCTCGGATGTCACATTCTATTGTTATACAGTGGAAACTCGATGAGAAAGGTTGGCTGTAACAAAACCTTTTTTAACCCATTGAGGACGGGCTGATTTTGCTGTATCAATTGTTTCCTATAGACACCTGCCTCAGGACTGGTCTTTAAAGGGTTAACTAGGTGATTGTGCAGGTCCTAAATCTTTATATGTCTTTGTTTTTGTACTCTGATATAGTAAGAAACCTGATATAACAAAGCAAATGACATGGTTTGTAGGTCCTCGTTATAAGAAGGTTCTCCTGGGGGGTGTTTCATGGAGCTGTTCTTAAAGTTACAAACGACTTAAGAACGACTAGTGATCAGTTCTGATGTGCTATACTTATCAGAATTTCAATAATTCAGCACAAGAACTGATCACCAGTCGTTCTTAAGTAGTTTGTAACTTTAAGAACAGCTTTATGAAACACCCCCTGTAATACAATCCTTTTCATTCTTTTAGATTGGAGTGCCGATAGGACGCAGATGATGTCTGGACTAACACACACTTGCTACACCAAGGAGATCGAACGAGTGAGTCTCACACTGTCCACCGTGTGCAAGCTACCCAATTATTCTATGCGAGCTCAAGTCCTTGTGTTATTGGAAAGTCTAGTGACAGTCATTGCAGGCCGAAAAAATACCAAGAAAATTTTTATTCCTGTGGGGTAGCCTCCTGCAGCACAAACATACTGTATACCATCTCCAAGGTGGAAACTCACTTACTTTTTTTCCGAAAAGAGACAATACTTATTTCTCATTACATCACTGTGTTTCATGATTACCTAATTCAAACACAAAATCCCAACTCACATAGCATTATACTCATGAAGTGAATGGCATATACAGTATCTTAATCTTGTGGGGTTGTGGGGTCACTGCAGATTCTCTTTGGTTAAAGGGATGGTACAGTATTGGTGGAGATGAGAATTGGGCTTTTAACTTTTTGCGAGATACCAAGAAAACAATTATGATATAGTACAGAGCATACCATTTTAAGAGGAATTGAAAGTTTATTTGATGAAAATCGGGTTTGGAATGACTGAAACATCCAAAAACAACGAAAAACAAAGCAATCGTTATAAAGTGTGGGTCCCACACTTTATTGGAATCGCTCTTTCTTGGATATCTCAGCCTTTTCAAAACCAACTTTCATCAAATAAACGTCGAATTCCTCATAGAATTACATGCTCTTTCATATTTTATAAGAGGTTTCTCATTATCTCGCCAAAAAATGTTAGAAACCTGAATTTAGGTCTCAACAAAAACTGTACGACCCCTTTAACAGGCAAGGTCCAAAAAGTCAAAGTATGTATAATGATGATGAATAAAAAACAAGTTTATCAAAGTGAATTAAGTCAAGAATATGGTATTACATATGTATATTTGTTCGGGTAACTTGGTATTCTGTATACCATGTGGTATACAAGTTGTTAGGACAAAATTTCTCTTTGATGTGATGAACCACTAGCTCAGATACCGGTATTGAAGTTTCATTTTAAGCGCATTGTTTATATTTTTCATTAGGCCTCACACATTCGTAATGGTGAGAGTCAATGTTTTGTTTGGTAAGTACTGTAAAACATGATATATTCGCGGCATGAATTTTTCGCGATTTGGAGCCGACGGCCTTTTTTGCGGCATGAAATTTTCGCGAACTGCCACTGGCATTCAATGCATATAGTGTAGACAAGAACTTTCGCGTGCATTTTAATTTCGCGAATCTTGTCGCTCGCGAAATTCGCGAAAGTAAAATGCACGCGAACATTCCTCGTTTTACAGTAAACTTCTTAGAAGTTGTGCACATTGTTGGAAGGGGAATAGGAAGCATTCACATTTGTGCTATCTTCTGGAAATGTTTGTCATTGTGCTTCCCAACCGCTATATCAGGAGTACACGGCCTATTTCAGTCACCCCTTTGAGCTGGAGGCCTACTACCAGAGGGAGGAGACCACCGAAGATGATCGGGACCTGCTTCCTGCCTGGCCCCAGCTCTTCCTGGAGGTCCTGTCGCTGGACTCGTGGCAGCGGTACAGGACCGAGGGCTACGGTTACGTCACCATTCCCTCCACTCCAGGTGAGTGACTCACAAGGAGCTGAGGGATTTGAAGATCCAAATGATGATGATGATGAATGTGATGATCGTGTTAAAAAGATTAGGATAATCATCTTCATTGTTATCATCTTTTAACAAAAAGAAAAGTAATCAAATTTTACCATTCTAGAATGATCTCAAGCTTGTCAGGATAAGTATTGAAGATCAGTGTTCCTTTAGGAACAAAACTTGCTATGTTTCTATTCAGTTTTTTTTTTTTCATATTTATGTGTTCCATATGTTCCATTCCATGTGTGTTTAAATGTGGCATTCCACTCTTCAGGCACCCACACATTTGAGGTTCAGATGTGGAGACCGCTGGGCCAATCCTCCTATGACGACATGCGGCGCTTCTTCATTGGCGGCTCTCCCGAGCTGGAGGAGCCCAGCTACGTCTCCGTGCCAACGACCCACGACAGCAAGGTCCTGAGCCGCTTCGGTCTCAAGACGGAGGCGACCGGTAGTGTGACGGTTCGCCTCAATCTCATGCACCAGAGCAGGTAGGTAGATTGAGCTGGATGCTCTTCTTGTGCTTGCCCTCCATAGAAGAATAGGATATTAGCTTGCTAAGTACTTAAAGGGGAATTTATACCAAATGTCAGAATGGTTGTAGTAAAGGAGAAATGTCATAAAAACACATCTATTGAAGTTTGAGGAAAATTCCTTGATTTGCTCAAAAGCTATACATTTTTAAACTATGTTCATTCATATGCTGTCATTGCTAAAAAAAAGGACTAAACAGTTTATGATGTCAAAGTAGGGGAATGATAAAAACAAACTATTGGAATGTATATTTGTGATGAAAAGTATACTTTTCTTTGCCTTGATATTGAAATATGCTAAGGATAGTATTATTCTCCCAGCCTTCTGAAGGATGTATGTTAAAGTGCTCTTCCATTATGCTAGAGAAAGTAAGATGTGTGGAATTCCCTCTATATTTTCAAAAGTGTAGGGTATCCCATTTGGTTTATAATAGGCACCATAGATATCGCTATGAAACATCATGTCACAGAAGAAGAAAGGAAAATTTATTTGTAGAGCCTATAGCTGTTGTGAGCTATATTGCCATAAATAAAAAGGGCCAATTGGTGCAACTCTAAATTCTCCATTTGCAATACCCACAATGTACTTGAAGTATCATCAGCAGGACAGGATATTTTGGGTTGTTGTTTTTTTTTCTTTTCATCAAAGCCAAGAATGATGACACATTTAATGAACATGCACTGTGTAACACCAGTAAAATTTCTTTGGTCACACTTGCCATGTATCACCTCTTAAGCCACAATTTGACAACTTGACACTGTTTTGTTGTTGTTTTTTTAATACATTATGTTTGTACTTGTGTATCTGTATGTTCTTACGGCATATCTTTTTGTATGTAATATGTGCTTTTTATGAAGCAAATTAAGAATATAATAATGATGATAAAGTAATGGTAAACTGTGACTGTTTCAATTCTCGAGATCAGACAAAGTAGAGCATCACTCAACGATGCCTCTTTCCGAATGACTGTATGTGAGCATGCATTGGTGTTTGTGTATCTGTGTGTGTCTGGTAGGAGGGTGAAGTAATTCATTGGGTGGATAATCTTTATTCTTTTCATTGTTTTTTATATTTCAAGATTAAATTCTGCTGTATGATGTATAATTTTGTTTTACTCTGTCACATCCAAACAGGTCTCTCATGGATGCAGCCACGTCTAGGAAGCAAGTTGGCACCTTGATAGACAGACTGGGGTGAGCTACAACTCTCTTCCAAGAAATGCATTCCAATGACTGCAGACATAATTTTATGATATATTACTGTATATGTCATATATTTAGCAAGTCTAAGTTTTTGTGAACCAGGACTTTCAGACATTTTTGCAAGTGGTTAAATTCGCAATGATGGAGTACAGCCATGGACTGAGAAATCGGTATCATTCACTCACTTTCAGGAAGCAGAATTAGCAAATCTGCATTGAAAAAAAAATGCTATAAACGTACGAAAAAGCATTGAGAAGTTACTAGTATTTATTTCGATATATTCCTAAAGTATTCCCAAGATCATTCAAATGAAGCAGACATTTGCAGTGCTTGTGTTAGTTACAATGTTCTAGTACGCACACAAACATGATCGGATGGTTCTGTGGCATTTGCTCCTGCTACAATTGCTCCCATTAAATATCTGCATGCTAAGACAAACATAAATTCTACCAACAAATATAACTCTTACCGTGATCCTAATCCTCACATCAAACTAAAACTAAAACCCCATCACAATCACAACCCTAACCCTAAGTCCATTGAGAATATAAGAACAGAGCAATTGTGGCAGGAGCAAATGTTTTGTTATCGATTTGGACACATGCACAGTCATTTTCATGCACTATGCATGTAAACTTACACTTCTGTGGAAACATATCAGGATAAGAGCTGATATTTTCACATTGTCAAATTTGCAAATTGATAGCACCTAACTCGCAAAATTCATTAAATTATCTTGAAGATTTTAGTTTGGAGTAAGGTATCTATATGAGAAGAATCCTCAAATATAAGACTGCTAGAAACCATGGAAAAATAATGATGTATAATTATGTGTAGAACATTTTATAGGTATTGTGGTATACAGTGAACTTGACAGCAATGTGAAAATGCATTCATTATGTCTTATTCTTCCGTACAGTGGTATGACAATGCAAGCAGCTGTTATGAACGTGTTAGGTAAGTACTTTTAAAGGTCAAACATAGTTCTTATATGCCTGCAGAAACTGTCGATTTTGCTCTAAAATGTACAGATATACATAAGAAATGTGTGAAAAATGCTAGGATATAAAACAATTTCAGGCATGTATCAGCAAAAATATGAAATGTTACCCCCAAAAATATACCAACAGTATTGCCATCTGAGAACATTTTGGAACATGGTTGTTACATAATGCTTCATACTTGATTATCAACAATCTAAAAGTTGGGCCGTTGCAGTATCCATCGATCATTTCGCATGACAGGAAAAAGGGAGGGTGCTTGTAAATGAATGCTATTTGTTTGAACTTGTTACAACATTTTGTGATCCAACTACTCTTTGTTTGTGTGCTGATGTCCAGGGCCACGTCATTCTATGACATAGTACCTCTTACTCTTTGTTCTGTTTTCACTTAGATGCCTTCCAGAGGGCCAGGAAAAGGATGCAAGCTGCCAAGGACACACTGTCATCCGTCTGATGTTACTCACCCATCTCATTTGTAATCTACTGACTGTCGTCCAAATATATTTGCTACCGTCCCTGTCTCGTCTGACCTTGTCTGTGTTAAAGGCAGCTGCCTCCTTTTGCCAGCCCTCCACAAAGTAGAAGGAAGACCCCCCAGGAAATGGCCACCAAGCGAGGACTGACACGCATCAACTTTTACATCACGGTGCCTTCAATTCACTGGTGGAAATGGTAACTCTCTGTGTGCCTGTTGCCCGATTCGGTCGACAGCACGCCAACTTTGCTTATTGTGCTCAAACACACAACGGTGCACATGCTCATTGATAGATTGCGATATGCCACACTACATTGAAAGCGTCATGGTTATAGCTCTGTCATGAATTTTACATCACAGCCAAACTTGCACTTTTCTGTACAACTTTGCTGTACTGCATTTCTAGCATAAATTATTTCATAGCTGTGAAAACGAAAAGTTTTCCAAAAACCTCTCATGCATTGTTGTCTCAGAATAATGTGGCACACAGAGTGTTTACACTGTGGCGCGCAAAGAGTTAAGCATTTTCCAGTCATGTTGAGATGAAAGCCTCTGCCTTCTCGTGTGTTTCTCCTTCTTGGAAATATGACATTTTCTTCATTGTTGTTGTCTTATCTGCATTTGCATTTGAATGGATAGATGTTGTGATATGCATTTTTATTTCAACATTTTTCCCTCTTGATAACACACAGTGTTAAGAATTATAATTTTGCAACTTACAGTAACCTACACACATGATTTTGTAATTTGTTCATTTTCTTGAATTGCCTGACGCTGCTGCCTTGCACAAGCAAGGATATATTATAATCCAGTAACCCAGACCTGCCAACTTCTGGAATACAGAAACAGTATTCTTCAAACCCAAAAGTTGTACTTTAGTGACAAAAATTGTTTTTTAAAACTTGAACTGATATGCAGAGCAATGCTGTTTGTGATCAGGTAGTGCTTAAAAAGGACCATTAATCACACATCTGGTAATATCAGCCAGTGCTCATGACAAGGAATTCCACCTGCTTGCCTGTACAATGTACACTCTATAGCATGGTAGAGCAGTCCAGTGCTCTGACGGGAACGAAATTGTGGTGCGTTTTTGCAAACTACAACGGCAAGTGCAGCGAGTTCATCTTTTCGCCCAGTCCTTTTGAGTGCCTTGTCCGCTAAATAGGCTTTTAGAGCATCCACTTTCCATCATTGCAAATCATCCAACTGTATTTCGTCGTCATTTTGATCAGCCATGGTCAAAATCAAGCGCAAAGTGTACGATAGCCAACCAGGCCCTAGGTGAATACGGTGACATGAATCTCCACAGCACTAGACTATGTACTGCGTGCGTGTATATATGTTGCCTTGTGACATTTAGCGAAATAACGTAACACTATTGTTTATCCCGAATGACCTTTGACAAATACCATAATCCGTTGCGCGCGAGGGATTCCGAACTCGCTTATTGTAGCAACAAGATTGTGGTCGATCACGAGCTTGCTGCCCCCTCTGCTGTCTTTCTGATCTATCTGGATTATCTTTTGGGGGCTGCTGAAATACTTGGGTTGATGGATGTAATGCGTCACCTTAACTCGGCATATTTCTCATTACTCACCGCGTCCTCTGACATCACCAATCAAATTTGTGGAGCTACTCGGCCAGATTCCTCTTGGAGATGGTGAAATAACTCAGCAATCTCCTGAGCTTCTTGCAGAGTCATGGGCTCCTGCATCCCTATTGCCATAGCCATAGACCTATAGACCTAGAATACAAACTACTTTCGCTTTCATAAACTAGCAATGCTGCAAATACAAATTGATTTGTAACATGAAAAGCAGAGTCAAAATCCCCTGGAAAATAGTCTCTTTTTTTTTTGAATGATTTGATTCAATTTTGAATGGATGGGCACACAAAATGCAGAAGTAAGGTCTTCCCGATGGACAACTTCAAAAGGTAGTCATGACCATCAGTTCTTGCCTCATTGATAGAACACATAATACAGGGAAGTTGTTGACTTTAAAGTTTCAAATCCTCCAAATATTGTATATATAAATGATATCCCCAATTCAATGAAACATGCACCATATACTTACTCATATTAAACCCTCAAGTACACACATACACACACACACACACATGCATTCATTAAATGTATATCTACTACATTTGTATATTGTCTTTGTTTTCTTTGTATTATGATCACACTAAAGTGCACTGATGTCATTGCTAACTGATGAAAAGACAAGTTGACTAACTATTGGTAAAACCAACAGTACACATTCTACTTTAAGAAGTCCCTTTTCTTATATTTCAATACACCACTTATAAGAGTCCTTATTATTGGGAGGGAAATTATGTGCTGTGTTCTGCACAGAACTACGTGCTAAGATTTAGCTTAAGTGTTCTATAAGGGCATCACAAATCGTCATCTCAGGTGTAGCTGGTTGTGGGCCGTCGTGTCCATTTCCAGGTTGAGGTTGCAGATATTGATACTTTTCTGCAACACCTCTCCAGTCATCATCTGGCTCATCTGACTGTATCTCACACATGTTGTGCAGGACACAACATGCTGCTACCACGATGTTGATATTCTCAAAACTGCTATCACATCTCTTCAACAAACACCTAAACCGGCCCTTCAATCGTCCAAAGGTGCCTTCGATCACCATTCTTGCAGAACTCAATGGATAGTTGAAAGTCTGCTGTGCGTGGGTCAAACGGCCATTGTCTGAAAATCCTTTCATAAGCCATGGTTGTAAGGGGTATGCCGGATCTCCCAAAATCATAACAGGTATGTCAACGCCATTAATGTTCCTTGTAATCTGAAAAATAAAAAGCAATGTGATTAATGATAATAACATAATGACAAATGTAATGTACATTGTATATTGGACAAGCTAGAAGTTTGTTAAAGTTTATTACCCAAAAAGAAAAGATTGAAATATTTTTATTGAGCTATTGTTCTCCTTTTCATTATTCCAAAAGCAAAGTTGTCGTATTGCCGTAAAATGATTAGAGCTTGCTAATGACACATCTGGATACAGAAAAACTATGGTTGAACATAATAATGCAAATATTGCTGACAACTCCATATTTAATTCACAATGCAAAACAGACTGATAAAATTGCTGGACCCTTTTCCCTCGTTTACTTTGCTATCTCATCGGTATGAACAGTGAGTTTTAAAAAAAAGAAGGAAACAATGAACAGGCCTGACAATACATCATTGCATGCATCTGGATATTTTGTTGCTTTGAACATCCATCTACTTATATATTGCATTGACATCTCTTCTTTTCCTGGTTATGAATTAAGACAACTAAAAACAATGCACGCCCAGGCCTACCTGTAGTTGTGGTCACAAACTGCTTGCAGTATAACAGAATGCCATCCTTTACAATTGTAATAATCAGCCCTGTAGTCAGGTGGGCCAATAATTGGGAGATGTGTCCCATCGATGACACCACCGACTTGTGGGAATCCCTTATCTTCAAAACCTTGGATGGTCGAGAGCAGTCGTTCCCCTTGTGGAAAGTAGATGTATCTCCCTAGCGGTCCATCAACAATGGCCTTGCGTGTGTGTCGTTTACGATGATGCACACAGTACATTTCGCGACACCAAACAAGTGTCCGATTATCTGATATTCACAGTTTGTAGAAAGATGCCACAAAGTCATAGACACACGCCTCATCACACAGACACTCTGGAGAAAGTTTGTGTCTCTTCTCTTAATTACTGGCTCAAGTTCTTCACATAAGTATTCAAATGTGGTACGATTAACACAGAAATTCTCCCTAAAATCGTATGCTGTAAATTCCTCGTTTACCACATGCTCCCAAAGATGTCGCGATCAATACTTCGTCCAAATATTCCTCTCGCCAGTCCAGGCATACGCGATGGCATACAGCAAGAAAAGAGCATTCCGGCGGCGACGTTCTCGATCCATTCTAATTCTTCTCCCTCTTCGTTCACGGTTGTACTGTCGAATTATGTGACTCAGCTCTTCCATGTCATCCATTGCGATTGTTAAACGAGCAAAATTGAAAAATAATCTTCACAGTTTGCTAAGTCGATTGAGGAATGCTTATATATTGTAGCAAGATAACCACGTACCTCGAGTATTTCAACCCGTGTGGTGGGATGTACAGTCGAGATTACAATATCGGTACGGTGACGTACGTGATATACTGAGCTATGAGAGCCATATTTTGCGTGCACGCGCTCGAAAACAAAAATAGTTGTTTACCATTAGAGCGCCACAAACGACGAAAAGGAAACATGCGGGAGGGGATTTCTCTCCGAGGCCACTGCTCGACAAGGCAGTATAAATGCATGAAAATGCGAGTCTGAGGCCCTACAATACTGGTACAAGGACATCAATTGAAAAGATCTAACGGTAGGACCAAATCGGCGACTAAAATCATGAACCCTACCACAAGGTATTACGTCATGACGTCCTATGACATTCAACCTTGAAATCAGACTAGACTAGATCTTATCGCTGATTCCCGAAATGTATACATTTAATCGCCTATAGCTATCACAACGGTCAATGGGGGTCTAACTTAGACCTAGATTCTAGACCCATGTGAAACACGTTAATGGGCGAGGGCCCTCGTATCCAGTCATTGATTATGAATAATCAATGGCTACAATGCAGTAATTTCATAGCAATATACTGCTATCAGTTAGTCAGCACGGCCAGGAGGTGGTACATAAGGTACTTTCTTTTTCCATTCTGTGTTTTCTATAATTACCAATTTCGTCATGGAAGTGTGCTAACAGCTTCTGTTGCTTACTCCTGAGAGCAACCACCTTGCGTGGCTGCAAGTGGATGGGGTGGCGGTAAGGTTCAAAAGCTGTCGTTGACGTTGAATCCCGTCCAACTGGGCCAATGTAGCACAATTTCTCACCCCCTTCCTCTCCATCCATACACAGTAAACAAAACCTTTTCACTTTCCTCTTTATCGCTTTGGACCCTCCGTTTCCTCTAAGGCAACTCATCAAGAGCTGCACTTCTGTGTCAAACGAAGCCGCCATTGCATTGCTTCCAGTATAGGAAGACGAAGAAGAAGAATACCATCCTTTATGATTGTAATAATCAGCCCTGAAGTCAGGTGGGCCAAGGATATGTGTCCCATCAATGACACCACCAACTTGTGGTAATCCCTTATCTTCAAAACCTTGGATGGTCGAGAGCAGTCGTTCCCCTTCTGGAAAGTAGATGTATCTCCCTTGCATACCATCAACAATGGCCTTGCATGTGTCGTTTACGATGATGCACACAGTACATTTCACGACACCAAACAAGTGTCCGATTATCTGATATTCACAGTTTGTAGAAAGATGCCACAAAGTCATAGACACACGCCTCATCACAAAGACACTCTGGCGAAAGTTTGTGTCTCTTCTCTTAATTACTGGCTCAGGTTCTTCACAAAGTATTCAAATGTGGAATGATTAACACAGAAACTCTCCCTACAATCGTATGCTGTAAATTCCTCGTTTACCACACGCTCCCAAAAATGTCCCGATCGATACTTCGTCCAAATGTTCCTCTTGATCTGGACAGTGTAGGCATACGTGATGGCATACAGCAAGAAAAGAGCATTCCGGCGGCGATATTCTCGATCCATTCTAATTCTTCTCCCTCTTCGTTCACGGTTGTTCTGTCGAATTATGTGACTCAGCTCTTTCATGTCATCCATTGCGATTGTTAAATGAACAAAATTGAAAAATAATCTTCACAATTTGCTAAGTCGATTGAGGAATGCTTATATATTGTAGCAAGATAACCACGTACCTCGAGTATTTCAACCCGTGTGGTGGGACGTACAGTCGAGATTACAATATCGGTATGGTGACGTACGTGATGTACTGAGCTATGAGAGCCATATTTTGCTTGCATACACTCGAAAACAAAAATTTTTGTTTACCACTAGAGCGCCACAAACGACGAAAAGGAAACATGCAGGAGGGGATTTCTCTCCGAGGCCACTGCTCGACAAGGCAGTATAAACGCATGAAAATGCGAGTCTGAGGCCCTACAATACTGGTACAAGGACATCAATTGAAAAGATGTGACGGTAGGACCAAATTGGCGAGTAAAATCATGAACTCTACCACAAGATATTACGTCATGACGTCCTATGACATTCAACCTTGAAATCAGACTAGATCTTATCGCTGATTCCCGGAATGTATACATCTAATCGCCTATAGCTATCACAACGGTCAATGGGGGTCTAACTTAGACTTAGATTCTAGACCCATGTGAAACACGTTAATGGGCGAGGGCCCTCGTATCAAGTCATTGATTATGAATAATCAATGGCTACAATGCAGTAATTTCATAGCAATAATCTGCTATCAGTAAGTCAGCACGGCCAGGAGGTGGTACATAAGGTACTTTCTTTTTCCATTCTGTGTTTTCTGTAATTACCAATTTCGTCATGGAAGTGTGCTAACAGCTTCTGTTGCTTACTCCTGAGAGCAACCACCTTGCGTGGCTGCAAGTGGATGGGGTGGCGGTAAGGTCCAAAAGCTGTCGTTGACGTTGAATCCCGTCCAACCGGGCCAATGTAGTACAATTTCTCACCCCCTTCCTCTCCATCCATACACAGCAAACAAAACTTTGTCGCCTTCCCCTTTGTCGCTTTCGTACCTCCATTTCCTCTAAGGCAACTCATCAAGAGCTGCACTTCTGTGTCAAACGAAGCGGCCATTGCATTGCTTCCGATCACGTGCCCTGGTCTCCTGATCTGAGAGCAACCACCTTGCGTGGCTGCAAGTGGATGGGGTGGCGGTAAGGTCCAAAAGCTGTCGTTGACGTTGAATCCCGTCCAACCGGGCCAATGTAGTACAATTTCTCACCCCCTTCCTCTCCATCCATACACAGCAAACGAAACTTTGTCGCCTTCCTCTTTGTTGCTTTCGTACCTCCATTACCTCTAAGGCAACTCATCAAGAGCTGCACTTCTGTGTCAAACGTTACCGCCATTGCATTGCTTCTGATCACGTGCCCTGGGATGGGATCAAGAAGCCACGTACGCATGCACGGATCCCGCCTTTTTTTTCCGTAGTTAGGCGAGGATTATGTTATGAATATTTATTACTCAGATGGGGGGGTGAAGTCTCTAATCTCTAGCAGAGTGAATGGGGATTATCAGTAGTGCAACTAGACATGTATATGTTCAATACATTGTGCCCGTGAATAATTTTGCTATATGATATTTTCTTTGGCTCTTGTATCATAAATCAATGAAGGCGTAAAACATATGCATTTTTGTGTTCATGGCATACAGTCTATATGACTTGTGCATTTTATGTTCAGCAAAATCAAAGTACATCAAGCAGAGATCGCTGGTTGTGAGTTTGGAAGTTGATAATGTAGTAGCAGGAACATGGAATGAGATGCTTTCCACCTCCATGGGGCCAAGCGGGGGGGGGGGGGGGGGGGGGGGGGTGTGGGAGGGGGGTGTACCCCCCCCCTCCCCACGGTAGGGAGCTTTGCAGTTTTTTAACTTGAAATCGTGCAATTTGGTGCATACCAAGAGAGGAAATTCAGGCTTAGGATTAATTGTATCTGGGTAGGTGTGTTATAATTTGATAGATAATGAATTATAATAATTACATTTTGTATATTTTTCTTGAAAAACACAAATAATTGACACACCCATAAATTTTCACCCCAACACAAATACACACAAATATTTTTGTATTAAGTATCGAACATTCATGCTCATAGTTCCAATTTAATTCAGTTCTTAATTTTCGTACTCACAGACTACTTGCCCCTCTTGCTTTTCTTGTCAACTAATCTCTTTAACACCTTCTTGTTGTGTTTCTCCTTCAACTTTGTTGCAACTTTAAGCAGTTTTTTCTTGGACTGGATCTTTGAAGTTGGGGCACATGCAGAGGGTCTGGCAATCCCAACATGTTTTCTTTTTTTTTTCCATTGCTTCCTTTTCCCTGTCCTTCTCCTGTTGATATTCCTTGTAAGCATGCTTCATATTTTTACACAGTCTTTGATTAACAGGGTCATGCAGATGATCTTTCCTGTTGAAGTAGCTGCAGGCTGTTTTCTTCTCACTTTTCAGGTGGTATTTTATTGTTTGTACAGAGGAGAATGTTGATACATACATCTGTCCCTTAGTCTTGTCAAGGACTGTTCCCATTTATACACTGAATGAACTTTCCACTTCTGGGCCATGGAAACACGACAGGAGAGCTCATGCCATCTTGCTTAGGTTGGGATAGTCCCCTCCTTTTCTGAGGTTTGCCCAGAATGTATCTGCCCTTATTTCCTCCTTTGGAATAAGCTGAGCTTGACGTTGGATTTTGCGAACCTCGTTTTCATACTGCGTGATCTGGTCCTCATCAACAAACACATTGTTCACTAGTTCTGGCAATCGCATAAGGTGTTGCAGTGTTATTGTGTGACCGATAGACATGGGGTCAATAGCAGTGATACACTTTAGCAGCCTATTGTTAACTGGCATTTTGGTTTGCAACTTTTTCCCACATTTTATGTATGCTTCCTTGAGCTGACCTATTAGTCTATTTGCCAGATCAGATGGTAATCCTTTTGTTATGCTGCTTACCAGATGAACATTCTTGTCAGGCAAGTGATTACTTGTATCATCCAAGTTCAGAGTGACTAGTGAAGCACTGGTAATATCCTTGAGAACTTCAGGTCTTATCAAGCATGAATGGAAATCAAGTAACAATTCTTGTTGCTTGTCATTCAGTTTATGGATCAACGGCTGGTGTGTTTGGAAGAGCATAACATACTTTTTCAGCATTGGTAGGACTGATCCATAAATCTTCATCATTATTCGGGTCTTCTCCCTGAAGAAGAATAGTTTCTGATATATCCTCTTCTTTCGGTTTTTTCCATCTGTGGTCATGTTTTTGACTGCCATTTATTTCTGTAGTTTTTTTATTCCATTTCTTGATGCACTGTCAATTTCATATTTCTGGTATATCTCATGGACTACATTCTTGTATGTGTCTTTTTCTGAAGTTGGTAGAAAGGAATAGTAAAATAACAGTAAAGCATCCCACATACGAATAATGTCACAGGTTACATCGTAGATAGATAACCATCTGTGGCTCACATACCTCTCTGGCTTGGTGTATTTGATATCTAATGCCTGGCATATCCACTGTAAGTTTTCACACAGATCCGCTGACCATTTGAGGTCTTTAAACAGATCTGTTGCCATCTGTTCCAGATAGTTATCAAAATGCGCACAGAATTCCTTGGCTGAGTTGTGTGCATGGTGACAGCTGTCACCATCCACATCCAAGGGATGTGGGGCTTTGTTTTGCCGGATACGTGTTTCCAACCCACTGTTCGATCCCCTCATGACATTGCATGAATCCATCAGAATTGAAAGGAGATTTTCCCAAGGAATTTGGAATTTTTCAAACAGATCAACAATTTCATCATACAATGTTTCACTATTCACTTAGATAACCGAGAATGATGCAAGGTGCCTCACAACTATTTCCTCTAGCTTGAGATTGAAATAGCACACTAAAACCGAAACAACCCTTTTGTTCGTTTGACTGGTGGCTTCATCGATGTTTAGCGAGAAGTGCGTTGATTGAAGATCTTCAACCAATTCCTCCATAAATGTTTTAGCTACACCGTAATTTGTTTTGTAGGAAGCCGAGGTGCGATCCACAGATAATGCATCTAGTGCTGCTCTATCTTTTGACAATTGCTTGGACAATTCCACAATTTTCGGCACCATCGTGAAGGGAAGGGAGTTTTCAGCAGCAAATCCCAAAACTGTTCCTTCAGCTGTTGAAACTCTGTCTGAAACAGAAACTAATGGGTCAGGGATAGAACTCTTTGGTGCTGATTCTTCTTGTACTTTTGCCTTAAAAAAGGGATGTATTCCATATGTGGTATTCTGGCGTGACAATGGAGGCTTTGCACCTGAAAGAGAAAAAGAAAGAAAGAAAATCAAACTCAACTCACTGGAAAAAAATGAACAAAAAAACATACATGCAGTAATGAGCATTTGGAAATCTCTGATCTCTGTAGACTATGTCAGTTGAGAATGCCCAGTTGTTTATGGGGATATAGCCTACCCTAAGCAGACCTGCCAACCTCTAGTCTAGGATTTGAAAACTGTATTTTGTAAACCTGAAAATTGTATTTTCTTCCTTCAAGTTGTATTTTTACCAGAGACATGGATTTAAAAAAAAAAAAGTTTTCAAACAACGTTAATTTAAGGTACACAGGCACACACACACACACACATCCACACACACCCATGTGCGTCTTTACTAAATAAAGATTTGGGCAGCATAGCCCCCCTCTCGGCGCTGGCCAGCAAAATCACTGAGGACATTCACATGACATGTAAAACATGTCATTTGATTGTACATCAGTTCAAGTCTTACTAGGCTGGCCTGTACTTGAAATTTGCAATTGATCCTAACGTAGCGTAAAAAGCCACAGCACAGAGTACACACAAAAAAATTTGAAGTACAGGGGCAGGCCTAACTGTTACTAGTAAGTAGTATTGTGAGGCTTGTAATATTAATTATTATAAGCCGACACAAACATATGTGTACATGCTGATTATTCTAAGTTTTGTTTTGCTTGATTTTAAGTTAAAGTCTAAATTAATTCCGCTAAACTTACCTGGGAACAATGTGTTCGATTTTCTCAGCTTCAGAATATCTGTGTGTGAGCGATGTCCAACATGATCCACTAGTGCGACACGACCCCGTGCTGCATATTTTATTTCCTTGTCACACAATATACAGACACAAAAGCCAGGTTTCTTAATCACTCTGATACAATCCGACAATTTTTGTCCAGTTTCCTTGTGAACAAAGTGGAGCCATTCCCACTTCCAGGAGTTTTTCACGAGAGGGTCTTTCTTATCAATTGATGCCTTATCGTCACGCGATCCCTGCTCCACATAATTTGTATCCTTGGAAGTAGAAGCCATGATTCAACTTAAAGGTCAAGTTCACCTTCATAGACATGAGGGTTGAGTGAATGCAGCAATATTAGTAGAACACATCAATGAGAGTTTGAGCAAAATCGGACAATCCGTTCAAAAGTTATGAATTTTTGAAGTTTCTGCTCAGTCACGGCTGGATGAGAAAACTACTATAGCTTGTGATGTCATATGAGTACAACTATATAAAGAAAGTATAAAGAAAATTCAAGATATTCTCACTTTTCTCACATAATAACAGAACCCTCGACTTCGCTCTTTCAGAAGTCAGGGGGAATAATATTACCCCTAACATAAGTCAGTAACAAGTCGAGGAAATGTGCACTTTATTCAAAAAGTCAAGTTTTGTGAAATTCTCTTTTTATTTTCCTTATATCGTTGTACGCATGTGACATCATACACTGTAGTAGTCTTCTCCTCCAGCAGTGATTGTACAGATATTTTAAAAATTCATAACTTTTGAACGGATTGTCGGATTTTCCCCAAACTTTCACTGATGTGTTCTACTAACATTGTTGCCTTCACTCAATCCACATGTATATGAATGTGAACTTGTCCTTTAAGTTCCTCTTGTGAAGCTCACATCAGTAAAGAAACAATTCCTAACCGTGTTGGAAACGCGGAAAAAATAAGTTATATCCAAACGAACTCGGAGTCGAAGACACAGAGCTGAGCTGAGGTAACTTAAACAACGCCGCGCGATACATTCGAACAACAACCGGCTAGCTAGCCAGCGCTATCGCCCCCAGAACAGAGCTTCCCCGTGCCACTGGATTGCTAGCCCGTTGGGCCGCTACGCACTGCAGCCCCACCACGTTGCACTGCGCTACAGCGTGACGTAAAACCAGATCATACCGGATCGGATAGTCTCTATTGCCAGACGTTTGTAAACATCGCCAGACGTTTTTACACATGAATAATAATCGCGCACACAATGAGCAGCTCAAAAAGCATGGCACGAGACTAGACTATGTTTTTCATTTCCAAGAGAGTAAAAAACGTGGAAAGTGAAAAAAACGTGAGAAAATGATTTTAAAAATGCGGAAAATCACGAAAACGCGGAAATTTCACATGCCTGTGGTAGGTCGGTGCCCAAGAGGATGGGGATGCTTGTAACGTTCACAGGTGGGTGCACTCCATGGGCGGTCAGTTCAGTCTAGGGCGTAGCTTCTCTCTGTTGGGATGGGTCCAGCCTCCGCCCCACGACACCTCAGGCCTGCTCGTCCGTGTCGTCCAGACAATACATACATTAGTTATGTATGGGCGCGTACGCGTCTAGCGATGTCACAATTTTAACGACTGTCAAACACTTATTCAATGCAACACCAACACTCATATGGAAGAAAGTCTGTTTATATTCCAATACACAACCTGTGTCTCGCCAAATAATGTGTGGCGACAAAGCCGTATATTTCTGCAGTAAAAGTAGCGGCAACAGAAGAAACTGTCTGCCATTTTCTGCTCGCGGTAAGCTGCCAGCAGGTGAGTCGAGTGGTGACTCGCTGTGCGTGCTCAACATGTGTAGAGCACAGTGCATGATTCAGATCAAAATAGAACAAATCAATAACGTGCACTTAAAGAACTTTTAACATCATATACATATATAGAGAACAGTCTGCGAAGGAGGCTTCGTTTAGGTACACCACACGTGACTTAAACCATAGATCAATCATATCTACCAATGGTAACAAATTGCTTTCTTCCAGAAAGGTAACTCTTAACAATTCTAGGGCCTTACCTTTAATGGACCTTCTCCTCAAGCCTGGCGACCGCTTGCGAGAGGCTGGCAATATCGCACCGAAGCAATGCGATGTCCGCTTTAAGTGTTTGCTCCATCGCTGATATGGCCCGTATGATGCGGTCCGTTTCAGAGAGGGGAGTTTTAGGCCGGGTCTCACCGTCTTCGCCAAGAGTGCAGTATTTCCTTTTACGTGGGGGCTGGGTCTTCCTTTGAGGCAGGGGGTTCGGTTGAAAAGCCACCGGTGCTGTGTTCTTTTGTGGAAGGGAAGGGCCTGGTCTAGTAGATGTAGATTCGGTTCCGATGTCACCTCTCGACATCGCCACCGGTGATCGGTGGGGAGTAGCCCGGGTTTTCCTCGTCTAGCAAGGGCGTGGTGGGGGTATTTAGTGGAATATAACCTTGTCCAGCGCCAGAGTTGGACGGGAGAAAGTAATTAAACGCCATGATAATATCAAATTAACAGAGAGAAAAAAAATCATATGGTATTAGACAATGTTCGCAATACCAGGGTTTCATGTCAAATGACGAAACATCAGGGAGGGAACATGAATTTAGTGAAGAAATTTTATTGCCTCCATCAATCCGAGAAAACACAGTCTTCAGCAATTCTTAGCGTCAGCACTTATCCCTCATCTTTTTTTTTTTTTTTTTTTGGGGGGGGGGGTTACAATTTGAGACGATTTGGCATCCTCGAAGTGCGAGCTGATTGGCGAGGGGGAAGAGCGTCCTTGATGCTAGTTTGTGTCCCAGCTCTATCTGGTCTTGTTTCTGAATCTGACCCAAGTCCCATGTCCTTGTCGTGTGTCCACAGAGATGCAACATTATTGATAGAAATCCTAGTGAATCTAAGAATTGCTGCCCAATATTACTACTGGCTTTGGCATATTTGTCTTATTCTCAGGGTGTCTTACTGGTATCCCTGGAGTTCTTGTCAGACAACACATCTCTTCCTTTGGCTGCCTGTCTTCGTCTTACTACAGGCCTCACGAAATAAGTAACTAATGGTTTGTTGTCGAATAGCCGAAATGCCCACTCACCTCACGTACTGCCCGTCAAGTTGGTCACTTGGCGGTATCCTGGTAGGTTGGTGCCCAAGAGGATGGGGATGCTTGTAACGTTCACAGGTGGTTGCACTCCGTGGGCGGTCAGTTCAGTCTCAGGTGTAGCTTCTCTCTGTTGGGATGGGTCCAGTCTCCGCCCCACGACACCTTGGGCCTGCTCGTCCGTGTCGTCCAGACAATACATACATTAGTTATGTATGGGCGCGTACGCGTCTAGCGATGTCACAATTTTAACGACTGTCAAACACTTATTCAATGCAACACCAACACTCATATGGAAGAAAGTCTTTTTATATTCCAATACACAACCTGTGTCTCGCCAAATAATGTGTGGCGACAAAGCCGAATATTTCTGCAGTAAAAGTAGCGGCAACAGAAGAAACTGTCTGCCATTTTCTGCTCGCGGTAAGCTGCCAGCAGGTGAGTCGAGTGGTGACTCGCTGTGCGTGCTCAACATGTGTAGAGCACAGTGCATGATTCAGATCAAAATAGAACAAATCAATAACGTGCACTCAAAGAACTTTTAACATCATATACATTGTACATAGATAGAGAACAGTCTGCGAAGGAGGCTTCGTTGAGGTACACCACACATGACTTAAACCATAGATCAGTCATATCTACCAATGGTAACAAAGCTTTCTTCCAGAAAGGTAACTCTTAACAATTCTAGGGCCTTACCTTTAATCGACCTTCTCCTCAAGCCTGGCGACCGCTTGCGAGAGGCTAGCAATATCGCACCGAAGCGATGCGATGTCCGCTTTAAGTGTTTGCTCCATCGCTGATATGGCCCGTATGATGCGGTCCGTTTCAGAGAGGGGAGTTTTAGGCCGGGTCTCACCGTCTTTGCCAAGAGTGCAGTATTTCCTTTTACTTTGGGGCTGGGTCTTCCTTTGAGGCAGGGGGTTCGGTTGAAAAGCCACCGGTGCTGTGTTCTTTTGTGAAAGGGAAGGGCCTGGTCTAGTAGATGTAGATTCGGTTCCAATGTCGCCTCTCGACATCGCCACTGGTGATCGGTGGGGAGTAGCCCGGGTTTTCCTCGTCTAGCAAGGGCGTGGTGGGGGTATTTAGTGGAATATAACCTTGTCCAGCACCAGAGTTGGATGGGAGAAAGTAATTAAACGCCATGATAATATCAAATTAACAGAGAGAAAAAAAATCAGATGGTATTAGACAATGTTCGCTATACCAGGGTTTCATGTCAAATGACGAAACATCAGGGAGGGGACATGAATTTAGTGAAGAAATTTTATTGCCCCCATCAATCTGAGAAAACACAGTCTTCAGCAATTCTTAGCGTCAGCACTTATCCCTCGTCTTTTTTTTTGGGGGGGGGGGGTTACAATTTGAGACGATTTGGCATCCTTGAGGTGCGAGCTGATTGGCGAGGGGGAAGAGCGTCCTTGATGCTAGTTTGTGTCCCAGCTCTATCTGGTCTTGTTGCTGAATCTGACCCAAGTCCCATGTCCTTGTCTTGTCTCCACAGAGATGCAACATTATTGATAGAAATCCTAGTGAATCTAAGAATTGCTGCCCGATATTACTACTGGCTTTGGCATATTTGTCTTATTCTCAGGGTGTCTTACTAGTATCCCTGGATTTCTTGTCAGACAACGCATCTCTTCCTTTGGCTGCCTGTCTTTATGTTACTACAGGCCTCACGAAATAAGTAACTAATGGTTTGTTGTCAAATAGCCGAAATGCCCACTCACCTCACATACTGCCCGTCAAGTTGGTCACTTGGCGGTATCCTGGTAGGTCGGTGCCCAAGAGGATGGGGATGCTTGTAACGTTCACAGGTGGTTGCACTCCGTGGGCGGTCAGTTCAGTCTAGGGCGTAGTTTCTCTCTGTTGGGATGGGTCCAGTCTCGGCCCCACGACACCTCGGGCCTGCTCGTCCGTGTCGTCCAGACAATACATACATTAGTTATGTATGGGCGCGTATGCGTCTAGCGATGTCACGATTTTAACAACTGTCAAACACTTACTCAATGCAACACCAACATTCATATGGAAGAAAGTCTGTTTATATTCCAATACACAACCTGTGTCTCGCCGAATAATGTGTGGTGACAGAGCCGAGTATTTCGGCAGTAAAAGTAGTGGCAATAGAAGAAACTGCCCTTTTCTGCTCGCGGTAAGCTGCCAGCAGGTGAGTCGAGTGGTGACTTGCTGTGCGTGCTCAACATGTGTAGAGCACAGTGCATGATTCAGATCAAAATAGAACAAATCAATAACGTGCAGTCGATAGTCAAGAGTGAACATTAAGTTCACCCAGGAAAAAGAAAAATCCCACAATGCCAAAGTGCCAGACTTGGGGAATGGGGAGGGGTGGAGAGAGAGAGAGAGACCATTCAACAGAAGAAACCGCACGTACTGGCGCATTCTTGGAGGTCATGAACAGTCTGGGGTCTTGGAGATGAACAGCCGGGAAAGGATGTTTGATTAAAGATAGCTCAAGTCGAAGCCCCAGGGCGAAGGCCCAGGATTACAAGCGTAATGATTCTTTATTTCTCTCATTTAACATGCCTTCACATTTAAAATTGGTTGAGCTCCTTAGCTTTACTCTCCTGCAAGTTTTGAGGAGCTTAATGTAGATGTTAGAGTGTTACATTTTTCATGAAATTGTAACTACATGTAATACATGTACAACACTATACCTATTGATTTAATCATCTATAAAACACAAATTTGACTACCAGTGACAATTAAAACAAATTGTATTTGTTTTGTGCAAAGAGATTCAAATATCCCATCGTAAAAGTGTTAACGTCCAACGCTTCCAGCAATCACGAACAAACTGGCACGCACATACTGAACGGGTTTCTCACTTTTTGTCGTAAGGACACACATTGAAATGAAATTCATAATATTATGATATTATTATAGCATGCTTCACAGCTGCCACCAATTGTTGGGTTCTCCAACAAGCTGAGTTTAATCATGAAGGGTTCTTGAGGCATGTCATGGAGATAATAATCACGCGATGTGAACACAGTTCAAACAGTTGAAAAGACTAAGACTTTATTTTCTCTGGTTCTGCATGTCTGCTCTCAAGTGGAGCAACTGACGGACTCTTTTCTTTTCCAGCATGTCTTTGAATATTTTTCACAGTTTTTGCTTACATGGCATGAATATGCCTTAAAGGGGATGGCTAGTAACTGATCAGTGGGAATCAGTGGGAATGCTGAGGGATGATTGTTCCAATCCTTGTGGGATTCATTTAAGAGTACATTATATATCTATTCTTGTGTGAAAATTATTTGCTTCAGAATGGTCTCATATTCAAGTAATGTGCAGTTTAATGTTTCCAGTTAAGCGTCCCTGGTCAGTGACGGGGCATTAATCTGCACATTACTTGAATATGAGACCGTTCTGAAGCAAATAATTTTCACACAACAGTAGATATACACATTGTATAATGTACTCTTAAATGAATCCCACAAGGATTGGAACAATCATCCCTCAGCATTCCCACTGATTCCCACTGATCGGTTACTAGCCATCCCCTTTAAGCTGCCACATGGTCAGCCTCTTTTGAGGCGTGGGGATGATTTAGGTATCAGGCATGAGTTGGAGGGAGATGATGGCGGGGTCTGCTGGGTCGGGGTCATGCTGGCTCAGGCGGCAGCAGCATCTTCTCCAAAGTCACCTGGATTGCAGGCTGACTTTCATCTGGCTTGGTGTGGAAGCGGGTGGTTTCCTGTATGAATGTCTGATGTGCCTTGCCAGCTTATACTGTTTGCTCCCATGGTAGTTGCACTGTTTGCAGGCAAACTCCCGGCCTTTGTTTACACCGTGCTCCCTCCTCAGGTGAAAATCCAGCCCCTCCTTTCAGTGTACGTCTTTTCGCAGCACCTGCGGACGTAGGGGTCCTGCCTTTGCCTATTGTATCGGCTTGAGCCTCATCCCTCCATCTGGAATTTAGGAAAAGAAATGAAATACTAGAAAGCTTAATAAAAGAAATTAGGGGTTCTTCTTTTTGTTTTTGGGTACTGTCTCTCTGGTTCACTAGAAGTTAACATAAAGGGGATGGCTAGTAACTGATCAGTGGGAATCAGTTGAACCCATTTCACATGGAAAATTAAGTAGATTGTCTGGGCATAGATTAAAATGATTTACTGATGTAAATCTTTTGACTAAATCGTTCTTAAAGCTTGGTGAATCCAGCTTAACATATTCACATTTTATGGATATAAACCATGATTACATTTATCAATGTCAAGCAAAGATTCAACTGACCTCCTTGATCTTTAACAGATCCTCCTCTCTGTAGATGGCAATGGGAAGAGAGTCAGCAGTTTTTTCCTGACCAGGATTCTAGCGTTGGAGGTCCAGAGGTACCGGTGTCCAGCACACTTCCTCTCTCTCTGTGCTAGCCTTCACCAGTAGCTGCTGCCTGGTGGTTCTCAGGTTTTCGTTGATGAAGACCTTTTGGTCCTCCCGCATTCCAAGTCATGCCACGCAGGTTCTGTCTTCCCTCATACACTGCATTGCGGGCTCGACGTGTAGTATAGCGCACTCTGATGGGTCTGGAGGTCTGCCTTTCTCTTTCTCAGAGCCTAGACGGTGTGCCGTCTTGACCCCTCTTTTCTGATCTACTTGTATTTTAATACCAGCTTCGTTCCCAAAGTAGAGCAGCCAAGAGTTTCCCACTGCTTAAGCAACATTTCCAGTGCTGACTCCAGTGACAGCCAACGTGTACAAACATGCTTTGAGATTGAAAAATATTCAGAGGGATGAAGGTTCAGGTGTAATTTTCTTCAGCTTGTCTCCCTCTACAAATTAAATTTGTAGAGGGAGACAAGTTAAACCTGATGCTTTGAGATTCTTCGGCTGGCAGTTCCACAGAGTTTTTTTCTCGCCTTTAAGGTCCTTGTGACGATTTGAATTTTTTTAGTTTGAGGAGTGGTAGAGATTCTCCACCTACTGCATTGACATTTCACACTATCGTGCACAACTTGTTCTGCTTTAGTTCTTTAGAGAGCTCTCACTACGATGTCCACTCACTGTCACGATGTCAGGGGATTGGAAGCCTGCACTGTCCAGCATGTTAATGCATGTTGCGTTGATACAGTGGGTAATTTCGAGTTGGGTGCAGCCTGCATTTTTGGCTATTTTCTTAATTTTTTTTCCTGGCAATGCCATTCACCCCAACTGGCACATTACAATACCGTGATTCTTCTTCCTAGTCCATTATTAAAGATTTCTTTAGGTCGTCGCCAAAGAAATTGACATTTTGGTTCAGTTTTGAGATCTAAAGGAGAAAGGATTTCACAGGGCACTTTTCAGAATTATGCATTTCATATATAATCCCACTGTTTGAGAATTCATCCTTATCTTCCCTGTTGTTCTTGGTCATTCATTAAACAGAAGTTTTTGCGACATCTTTTACAAAAAAAAAGAAGAAAGGTCATTATGTCCACAAAAACCTAGTTCTGTAAACATTTGGATAATTACAACCCAACTGATCAGATGGTTGGATTCTCTCCATATCAGAAGATGCAATAATGGGTTTGCGTTGTACATTGTAACTTTTCCTTCTCTTTCTTAGCTTCACTAGAACTGTTCTGTAGACTTTGGTGCTCTTCAGAAATTTCTCGTTTATCGCGGATATTAAATTCACATTCATTGAGAAAATATTGTTGCTCTGCATATCGGACTGATTATATGGACTGCTTGGAAAAGTTTGAACCGTCTTCTTTGCACACACTGGCATAAAAAGATGAGAAATTGTCCACACTTTCTTCAGAAATGTTCTCCAAATCTGTAGGACCTACCAGTAAATTCAGCAAAGCTTTCTAGCTTTGAACAATAGAATTTTATAGTCCTCTTGGTGCTATCAAAGTCAGATCCGTCAACCAAATCTTTCAATTCCTGCTCAGAAAGCAGCTGAAACTGTGGACCGGCTTCTTTCATGGAGGCAGCCATCTTTGTTACTTGGGTTGCGATGGTCTGATAATGTTATTGAAATGAAGTCCAAAGTACAACTTAAATGTACAATCAAGCGCTGTACTATCAGCGATCTTGCGCCAGCTGTCGCATATAAACCGTACACATATTGCCTGAAATGAACGTGCGAAATCACATACTAGTATCATACGTGTATTGGCCTGGGGATGCGCTGCACCAAGCACCAGTGCTGTTGCATAAAATAATTACACGATCACATGACTTGAATACGCATCTCCTATTGGCTACATTCTAGAACCTGTCTAATAATAGAATATACCCAAATTTACGATGTATAGCATCTACTCACATTTTAGCGGCGGAGGATAGTCTACTATATTCATGTATAAACAGCTAGAAAATGATAGAAATTTAGGTGAGACTAGAAAACAATCTTCAAATTGCTGGTGCTAGTTACGCACTGTTGCTCTGTAATAACAGCTCACCATCAAAACCATGTTGTAGGCGTATTGCACGCATTGTGTACGTACGGACCGTATGCGCAGTGGTAGCGGGTATCGAGTTCACAGATGGCACACGTTTACTAGTGTACAGTGTACAATATACAGTACTTAGTGGCTGGGTGCTCAGTTGTCTCTTGATAATTCGCGTACGCACTGCCCTCCCAAGCATGATTGACTGTGAATGACTTGTCGAAAAGAGTGAAGCAAGGAGGATGCCCTAAAGGGTGAATTACAAAATACCAGCCGTCAATTAATCTTAAATTCATTATGAGGGATATAAAACAATTAAATACTGGTATACCAGGCCATTCTTCAAGGCACCTTTTGCAACTATGTGCATTCGGTGACTTCAATAGCACTATTTTCTTCTGGGCTGTGCCTCTCAGAAAATAGTCCTGTTGAAGTCACCTCATGCACATACATTGTAGTTTTAACCCAAGCCTCTCAGGCCTGGTATATTTTTTCATAATTTCTTGCTAAATGGTATTCTCGGGGAGAAACCGTATGGTCATATTTTCTGCAAATTATCATACGAGATACAACCAAGTCGTACTAGTTGGCAGGTCTGGTACCCAACCCTTATAAAGGATTCAAAGATTGGGACCACCTACTGCAAAGGATCACATAAAATCCCAGATGACATAATGATGTCTTCTAGCCATTGTGTAGTTTCATCGCCAAGTTGAATTCCTTCTGTGCATTTGATTAATGTTTTAATTTGTATTTTGCCACTTGTGTTCAGGCTTTTTACAACTGCAGCAAGATTAGCATGTTCACTTAGAGCACCCGTCAGTTTGTGTGGAAAGGGCCAGTTTGATCCAGTTGCTGAAGTAAACTCAGTGAGCAGAATCTCAGTGTCTTTGTGGGCATAGGTATTAAATCTTTAAAGGGGATATTCTCCTAGCTAGAAAGATGTAGCACATGCTCAGGGAGGTGTGTAAGCATTTAAGCCGTACTCTTGTGCTTGTATGTTTGTACAGGACACTCCAGTGTACTTTCCAATGAATGTGATTACTATGAAATTTTGATGCAACAAAATAAACATTCAGTTCCCAAAAAGTATTACTAGTGTGTATGATGCCAAATTCGAAATTTTGATAAAATGAAAGAAAAACTGCCTTTCATGAGGACTTAAATACAACAGGATTCACTTGTAATTTGTACAACTACTAAATGTAGCCTCACTGCACATATGACAATGCAATAAAATATATCCCAAAGTTGTTATGATTGGAGTGATTTTTGTCTTCATGTCAAGTAAACGCTTGAATTGCAGAAGAGAAAATATTCACCTACATCAGAGAGAATTTGAAATATCATGACTGTCGAAACCTGTAAAGAGATGCTCGTGTCATCTCCTTGAAGAATTTCCTTTATGTTATGTACAGAAGTCAAACTTTCATGGTTGATGATTGTGACCGTGCATCACAAAACAAACAAAAAGTCGCACCCTTTGATTTTATTTGAGGACTCAAGAAAGGTAAAACAGGTCAACCGAGTCAGTTTTGAGTTTTCCATATTTTCTGAAAGAGCTATTCTTCTTCTACATTATCCCTAAGTTTGGTATCATAAATGGAATGTGAAAGTGGGTACTTGAATAGACCCCGTACTTCACAGCCTCTTTTCTCAGTTCAAACTTTTCAAGAGTGTGCACTTTCTTTCCAATATTTATATAGGTTAGGAGAATCTTTCTGACTTAAGTTATATATCATTTTAAAGCTTAGAGTCTCCTCTTTCAGATCCTGCCCTTAACTAAAAATCCATATCTGGCGACTTTTTGTGTGTTTTGTGGTGCAGGGTCACAATTGATCCCCGAGGGAACTGTAAATTCTAGGTGTTTCTGTATATCATTGTAGACACGTCACTTGTGATTTTGCTGTGCAATATTTCCAGGGATGATATTGAGGTTTGTTGAAAAAATTGGGAATCAAAATTTTCAGGTGATTTTGATACATGGAAAAAGCAAAATGTGTTTAGGCTTGAGAAAAAAAAAATCTGAAAATCGGATTTAAATCAACAGAATATCATGCCTGATTTTTGAGAGTCCACATATTCCAAGTGACTGCCCTTGTGGCACAAAGTAGAAAATTCCACAAGAAGTGTAACCAGAGTGGTAGAATTGTCAGTGGCTAGAGAAGAGACAGGACAGTCAATCCATTTTCTCCCAATTGTCACAAAAACTTGCAGGTGGGGGGGGGGGGGGGGGGGGGGGGGGGGGGGGGGGCACTTTACAGGGGTAGATGGTTCACATCTTCTGTTAATGTATTCAAAGCCTGTATTATTAATTTCATGTATGTACACCTTGAATGGAGCATGGTACTTCAGTTGTAATAAATATGTATATACTGTACATGATTATGATGAATAAATGAAATATTTCCGTACACGAAAATGAATTTTGATATTCTTCATTATTTCCACAATACTGCATTGTATGTAAACAGTTGATGTCTTGATCCTCTGTGATATGACGTCATTTCTTTTCAATGTGTGTACTTTACTCTTTTCTTTGATGTCAGTGCATGTTGTTTTGTAGTACAGTTGCATTAAACCATTCACAATATTATACAAATAGTGAATGGTCATGAGTGCGATGGTACAAGATTTCACACAAGTTGAAAGATAGAAGCACTCTATTCAATGAGGCAAAGCCAAGTTGAATATTGTGCTTCATCTTTCACCAAGTGCAAAATCTTGTTCCATTACACAAGGCCATACACAATTTGTTTTAAAAATCACCTCGGACATCAACTGATGTGGTCCACACGGATTCTTGAATTTAGCACAGAAATGGCAACCACTTTCCTTGAAAGGCGACTGAGTAGTATGTATGTTTACATAAAACTGAATGACAAAATCCTGAGACTATTCAATCGTGAGCATCATGTCATTTCGTGCTGAGTACACCCAAAGATATACATGTATCATCATCATACAGATATATTACTATTCTTGACTGACAGAACAAACAAACAAGGTGGTTTGATGTCTGTAGCATATTTATTCTCACAGACAGATTTTCTCATTTGATTACAGAGGTATCATCGTAACCATTACAAGCAGCAAATCAAAACACTACATCATAAGGCAGCTGTTTTGACTAGGTGGTCCAAATCAAATGCTTCATGTTCTAATTCAACCATAATTTTTGACGCCTCACACTTTGAAGCAAAATTGAGAATTCTCAACTTCTCTTTCATTATGGACACACCACAAGTTGGACATACATATTTGCATTCCCTCTTGATTTGTCTTTTTTTAAATCAAGTTTACTGGAGGGCACCACTTTATTGATAGATTACAAACATGCATTTGATAAAACACAATAATAAAGAGTTAAAACATTTTCAGGAGGCACCAGTGACCACATTCCAGCTGATGAGGTAACAGGAGTCTGAGGTGCTAATGTATCAAGTACTTACTTTGGAATACATGTGATACTGTAAAAGTGGATTTTTTTTGCGCGACTAATATTTCGCGCTTGGCCGAATGAGAAGAGTTTCACAGTCATGTTTGTAATTCTGTGGGATCAAGACATCAACTACTGGAACATATAGCAAGCAAAAATATTCCCGTGCATTTATTTTTGCACTAGTTTCTGGTTGCACGTAATGCCTGAAAATATAAACACAGCGAAAATTTCCACTTTTTCAGTATATGGCATCTTCAGGGGCTCCATGGGTAATCTAATTGACTTGTTCAAAAGAAACCCAATATTTAGTCTCCTCATGTCAGCCAAGTGAAAGTATTTGTACACTCCAGTTACAGCGACATTCACATTGTTGATTCATCAACTGTTGTGAGACATGAATTAGGCATGGTGGTTGAGACTATCACCTCTTTCACAAAGTTAACACTGCAATGCTTACATAAAGAGAGTAGCAACAGAAAAGGACTTGAACTTTGGGATCATAATGTGACAGAAGGTGCCACTTTCTTTCACACTGCATTCTTCTTCTTCTTCTTCTTGCATATATGAGGCAGCGGGAGCTAAATAACGTCCATCATTTGTTAGAAACGCATCCAACTTTTTGCGCATTCTTATAACAACGCACTTAGCTAGTTATGCAAGCTCATTGTGACATCACTGGAGTTGTGAATACCAGCGCAGTCCTCAATTGTTACGTCATCGGAGTTAAGGAACATAAAACAATGTGTGAATTACATCGGTTGCATCGGGGGTCGTGGTTTGAGGATTTACGTCGTGGATCATGGTTTGTGGATTTACATCAAGATTCTTATCACATGTCAAGCCTGGATACTTCAAGTAAGATCTTTCTGTTTTCTCTTCACGATAGTGTGATACAGTGGTTGAGTTTGTGCTTTAATTAGGAACAGTACTTTGACCTTTGAGGGCAACCCCATATTGTTGCTTTTCATAATGACAGTAACAGGCGTATAAGCTAGATACATTATGCAACAAGTGTGCAACTATAGCCAACAAACCTTATTGTGACGTCATCCCCTACAGTCATTGCAGCTAACTCCCAACAGGTCAGACTTTCAGGAATGCACACAGAGCACCCGTAAGCAGCCAGATTTGATGTAATTCATTATTGTGATGTACGTCACAAGAGCTAAAGGACACGTCCCCTTTTCTCTCCTTTTGAACTCTGAGCTATATATAGCCTTCGAGTCGATACTCACGAGTATCGAGTAGCACTGAATAATACGTTTGTGGGTCCGTGTTGTCAACCTCCTTGTGGTGGGCCCGGGGCAACTGATCGAGCAGGTGACTGATTAATCATGCAAATGACAACAATTTGAGACGGCAGCAACAACTGCATTCGTCTGATGGACATTAACTTAAATATGTGAACATTCCTTCAAATCCACAGAGAAGGAAAGTTTGGGAGAACAAGCTATATAAGAAGAGCGAGATGGATAACAACTTTGTTGTATTCATTCAAAGCAAGCTTCTGGGGTGGTATTCTGTAAGGATCTTAGAATAATTCTCGCTCATGAGTAAGCGATGCACAACAATCAAAAGAACAAGACCTCTCGTTCGTGCAGAAGGAAAGTGGACTTCCAACTGTTCAAAGCTGGCAAGATATGCAGATGCCCAAGGAGCATGGAAGGCGCCATTGAAATCCGCTTCTAACTGTACTAGTAACGGCAATGACATCATTTGGGGACACTGGGCAGATGACGTCATAAACGTCGGCACAAATATCTTTCACTCATCAGAGCTCCTTGTCCAATCAGAGCTCTGTCCGTACAAGAGTGTCATGCAGATGGATCTCTTGCATCGTTTGTTCTATAATTTAGGCTTTGGTCATCCCACGCCCACACCTTATGGGGATTGTTGGGTAAAAACTAATCAATAAAACAGGAACATTGATTGAGTGATTGAGTGGCCACAATATTGGAAAAACAAGCAAGTAAACAAACAAACCGTCACTGGGGTGACAAGACCTTGTATCTGAAATTTTGGTGAAAATGATTTTTTTTATAATTAATGGTCAAATAATGTTACATAAAATGTTAAATATTAAATGTACACATAACATGTTAAAACAACAACCATTACCTTTCCTTACCTCTTGGCATTTACAAATTTCATAATATTTATACACTTTATCAAGATTTTGTGACAAAAACAGCGAGTACAGATCAAGTTTCCACAAACATTTTCTACCCGTTTAATGGAAATGTATACACGGTTATTCAGTACATTAAAATGTGTAACATGAATCAGAACTGTTTTCTTTTTAAAATATTATTAGTTACATATACCTTGATTAAGAGGTGTGTCCGATTAAAGGATGCCCGATAAAGGGGTAGGCGATTTCTCGGGCAATACAATATATTGAAGCCAAGGACCACGGCACATTGTCAGATTTTGTTTTCTATTTTATTCCAAAGTGGTGGTTATACTACTTTAAATACATGAAGGTCAGGAGACATCTGCATTGCATGGTATGTACATGTATCTCTCAAAGTGATTGACATAACATAGTTTTCAAAAAGGTGAAGTATTGAAAATGTGCAAGTTAAAGGGTGTGTACAGTTCTGGTCGAGAGGAGTATCTAGCTTTTAAAGTTTTGCGAGATATTCAGAAACCACTCTATGAGATGTCAAAGAGCAGGCAATTCTACAGGGTATCGAAAGTTTATTTGATGAAAATCGGTTTTGGAATGGCTGAGATATCCAAAAAAAAAAAAAAAGATGAAACAAAGAAATCCTAATAAAAGGTGTGGCCTGTAGTCTTTTATTATTATCACTTTTTTTTATATCTCAGCCATTTGAAAACCAATTTTCATCAAATAAATGTTGAATCCTTCTTGAAATTACACTGTACATGCTATTTCATATTTCATAAGAGGCTTCTTATCATCTCCCTTAGGAATGTAAAAAACATGAATCCCCACCTCCACCAGTACTGTACAACCCCTTTAAAAGTGTAAGTGAAAAAAATAAAATATGTCCGAAGAGTGTCATTTACATTCTTTGTTTTGTTTTGCTTTGTTTTTTTTGCCAACGCCCATTTCTGTCAATCATTGGAGAAGTTGGTTCCTCTCAAATTTTAGGTCTATAAATAGTGGAGACAGTGCACCTTATACGAGCCTTTTAAGATGTCAACTCCGAGCAAAATCTACATCGTGGAGGGATTCGAAGAAAGGACGAGAAGATGAGGAAACAACAAATGCTTGATTGGTATCGTATACGTTGCAAACGAGGAAGGGGAAAATAGTTCCTTGGTATGCTCACAATACAGGAACAGATCAGACGACAACTCTGTTACACTCTCGAGGTTGGGCAGAGAGTGATGATCACTCACGCACAAGAGAGTCCAGAGACCATACGAGTGACAGGAAAAAGTAAGATAAGAGACCGACGTTGACCGATATACAACATAGTCAGGGGGGCATGTGACTGACCAATAAAAGTAAAGTAAGTTAGCAATTGATGTTTCAAGTATAGCACACAAGAACTGATCACCAGTCTCACTTAAGTCCTTCTTAACTTTAAGAACAGCTTTGTGAAACACCCCCCTGATATGCTATACTTATCAGAATTTCCATAATTCAGCACAAGAACTGATCACCAGTTGCTCGCAAGTTGTTCGTAACTTTACGAACAGCTTTATGAAACAGGGCCCTTGACTGACAGAACAAACAAACAAGAACACAGGTGGCTTGATGTCTGTAAGCGCATTTATTCTCACGGACAGATTTTCTCATTTGATTACAGAGGTATCATCGTAACCATTACAAGCAGCAAATCAAAACACTACATCATAAGGCAGCTGTTTTGACTAGGTGGTCCAAATCAAATGCTTCATGTTCTAATTCAACCATAATTTATGAAGCCTCACACTTTGAAGCAAAATTGAGAATTCTCAACTTCTCTTTCACTATGGATGCCCCACAAGTTGGACATGCATATTTGCATTCCCTCTTGATTTGTCTTCTTTTTTTTTCATCAACAAGTTTACTGGAGGGCATCACTTTATTGATAGATTACAAACATGCATTTGATATGACACAATAAATAAAGAGTCAAACATTTTTCAGGAGGCACCATTGACCACATATTTCCAGCTGATGAGGTAACAGGAGTCTGAGGTGCTAATGTATCAAGTACTTACTTTGGAATACATGTGATACTGTAAAAGTGGATATTTTCGCGCGACTACTATTTCGCGCTTGGCCAGGTAAGAAGAGTTTCACATGTTTTAATTCTGTGGGATCAAGACATCAACTACTGGAACATTTATAGCAAGCAAAAATATTCCCATGCATTTATTTTTGCACTAGTTTCTGGTTGCAGGTAATGCACGAAAATATAAACACTGCAAAAATTTCCACTTTTTCAGTATATGGCATCTTCAGGGGCTCCATGGGTAATCTAATTGACTTGTTCAAAAGAAACCCAATATTTAGTCTCCTCATGCCAGCCAAGTGGAAGTATTTGTACACTCCAGTTACAGCGACATTCACATTGTTGATTCATCAACTGTTGTGAGACATGAATTAGGCGTGGTGGTTGAGACAATCACCTCTTCCACAAAGTTAACACTGCAATGCTTACATAAAGAGAGTAGCAACAGAAAAGGACTTGAACTTTGGGATCATAATGTGACAAATGGTGCCACTTTCTTTCACACTGCATTCTTCTTCTTCTTCTTGCGTATGAGGCAGCAGCAGCTAAATAACGTCCATCAGTTAGAAACGCATCCAACTTTTTGCACATTCTTATAACAACGCACTTAGCCAGTTATGCAAGCTCATTGTGACATCATTGGAGTTGTGAATACCAGCGCAGTCCTCAATTGTTACGTCATCGGAGTTAAGGAACATAAAACAACGTGTGAATTACATCGGTTGCATCGCGGATCGTGATTTGAGGATTTACGTCGGGGATCGTGGTTTGTGGATTTACATCAAGATTCTTATCACATGTCAAGCCTGGATACTTCAAGTAAGATCTTTCCGTTTTCTCTTCACGATAGTGTGATACAGTGGTAGAGTTTGTGCTTTACTAAGGAACAGTACTTTGACCTTTGGAGAGGGCAACCCCATATTGTTGCTTTTCATAATGATAGTAACAGGCGTATACGCTAGGTAAATTATGCAACAAGTGTGCAACTATAGCCAACAAACCTCATTGTGACGTCATCCCCTACAGTCATCGCAGCTAGCAGAGATCTTAACAAGTCAGACTTTCAGGAACGCACACAGAGACCCGTAAGCAGCCAGATTTGATTTAATTCATTATTGTGACATCACAAGAGCTAAAGAACACGTCCCCTTTTCTCTCCTTTTGAACTCTGAGCTATATATAGCCTTCGAGTCGATACTCACGAGTATCAAGTAGCACTGAATAGTGTTTGTGGGTCCGTGTTGACAACCTCCTTGTGGTGGGCCCGGGGCAACTAATCGATCAGGTGACTGATTTATCAGGCGAATGTCAACAATTTGAGACGGCAGCAACAACTGCATTCTTCTGATGGACATTAACTTAAATATGTGAACGTTCCTTCAAATCCACAGAGAAGGAAAGTTTGGGAGAACGAGCTAAGAAGAGCGAGATGGATAACAACTTTGTTGTATTCATTCAAAGCAAGCTTCTGGGGTGGTATTCCGTAAGGATCTTAGAATAATTCTCGCTCACGAGTAAGCGATGCAGAACAATCAAAAGAACAAGACCCTCTCGTTCATGCAGAAGGAAAGTTGACTTCCAACTGTTCAAAGCTGGCAAGATATGCAGATGCCCAAGGAGCACGGAAGGCGCCATAAGAAATCCGCTTCTAATTAATTATACTAGTAACGGCAATGACATCATTCGGGGACACTGGGCAGATGACGTCATTAACGTCGGCACAAATAACTTTCACTCATCGGAGCTCCTTGTCCAATCAGAGCCCTGTCCGTACAAGAGTGTCATGCAGATGGATCTCTTGCATCGTTTGTTCTATGATTTAAGCTTTGGTCATCCCACGCCCACACCTTATGGGGATCGTTGGGTGAAAACAAAGCAATAAAGCAGAAACATTGATTGAGTGACCACAATATTGGAAAAACAAGCAAGCGAGCAAACAAACTGTCGCTGGGGTGACAAGACCTTGTATCAGAAATTTTGGTGAAAATGACTTTTTTAAATTAATGATCAAATAAAGTTAAATAAATTGTTAAATATCAAATGTACACATAACATGTTAAAACAACAACCATTACCTTTTATTACCTTTTGGCATTTACAAATTTCATAATATTTATACACTTTATCAAGATTTTGTGACAAAAACAGCGAGTATAGATCAAGTTTCCACGAACATTTTCTACCCGTTTAATGGAAATGTATACACGGTTATTCAGTACATAAAAATGTGTAACATGAATCAGAACTGTTTTCTTTTTTAAATATCATTATTTACATATACCTTGATTAAGAGGTGTGTCCGATTAAAGGGTGCCCGATAAAGGGGTACCCGATTCTGCGGGCAATACAATATAAGCCAAGGACCACGGCACATTGTCAGATTTTGTTTTCTATTTTATTCCACAGTGGTGGTTATACTACTTATACTTTAAATAGATGAAGGTCAGGAAAAATCTGCATTGCATGGTATGTACATGTATCTCTCACAGTGATTTACGTAACATTGTTTTCAAAAAGATTAAGTATTGAAAAACTAAAATATGTCCGAAGAGTGTCATTTACATTCTTTGTTTTGTTTTGCTTTGTTGTTTTTGCCAACGCCCATTTCTGTCAATCATTGGAGAAGTTGGTTCCTCTCAAATTTTAGGTCTATAAATATTGGAGACAGTGCACCTTATACGAGCCTTTTAAGATGTCAACTCCGAGCAAAATCTACATTGTTGAAGGATTCGAAGAAAGGACGAGAAGATGAGGAAACAACAAATGCTTGGTCGGTATCGTATATGTGCAAACGAGGAAGGGGAAAAATAGTTCCTTGCTATGTTCACAATACAGGAACAGATCAGACGACAACTCTGTTACAATCTCGAGGTTGGGCAGAGAGTGATGATCACTCACGCACAAGAGAGTCCAGAGACCATACGAGTGACAGGAAAAAGTAAGATAAGAGATCGACGTTGATCGATATACAACATAGTCAGGGGGGCATGTGACTGATTGGTAAAAGTAAGGTAAGTTAGCAATCGATGTTTCATGTCAGTATACTAGTAAGTATACTGTAGCTGTCACGGTATATCCATAAGACGACCACCATGGTGAAAGGGGAATGCTTTGGCAGATTTGACATAGTATCCTGAACAGGGAATGCCAACAACAGTCGTAGAATGCATCTCTAGCCTGAACAAGGCATGTTGAGATCACCTGCCGTGTCGTGGCAGAGTGCAGTGGACGCAGACGATGGCAGTTGATGAAGTTAGCAAAGACCACCCCCCCTTTTTTTGAACTAGATATCCCCCCCCCCCCCCCCCCCATTTCTACCATGGTTTACTGTATGGAACACAGATCACCATAAAAGTATAAGAACTAGAAACTGGTTTTGGAGTCATATTGGGCAAGATCTTTGGTTAGTTAGGAACGAGTGGCAAATAAGTCGACGTGTTTGCAGCTAAAGTGAAACCCGAAGAGGTTGATACTTTTTCGTATTGGCATATGAGCTTTCGAGTATCATGGTATTTCGACGCTCAAAGATGGACAGTATGGTTGTGGCATGACCACCAACGGACCGAGTGGTTGCATGTTTCACAGGATACCAGCTATTTGGTGCTACTTGGGTTTATGGTTTATTCTTTAATATCAAAGCCCAGAGAGGTGACAAGGAACAGTTTATTCATGGATTTTTATGATAAGGGATGTCTTGGACAGGCATGCTGATCAGTTGACAAGGACAGGGGTCTCACTGTGGCAGACAAGGTTGTCACTCGAACGTTGAAAGCTATTGCCTTGGAAGAGTTTATTTGGACAGATTGTATACTGCCAAAAATAACACCAACTTGTTCTCAAAAATTTTGGAATCTATCAAATTAAGGATATAGTAGTAGTAAAAGTCCTGTGCATCTAAAATAATAGGGGATAAAGTAACAGGTGTCTTAGAACAAATATCCATAGTGCAAGTATAAGGCTACTGATGATTAGCATCTGTTGAACAAGTAGAAGTTGGTTATATCATTGACATTTGACAGTCAATGAGTAGTACTACTATGCTAAGGTGGGCACATAACAACCATTTTTAGGCTTCTATTGACAGTTAGTAACTAGGTACAGCAATGGATGGGCTGGTGCTGGTACATAAGCCTGCCAGCCAGTGATGGTTATGCATTGTAAATACGTTTTCAGGCCATTGGATGGCCGGTGAATAAATGTATGGTGGTGTATCCCATTACGATTTTTATTTAATTTCTCCAAATGGGTAACAGTATGCATTAATTTAGCTAAAGATCTCCAAGTAGATAATTGAAATGCTGATGAGTTTAGTTGTAAAGGTATTACTTGAAAACTACTCGACGCACTAAACAAAATCGGTATTTCAAATAACCCTTCCACAAAAGCCGTCTCTTTTTACCGACGCAAATCGTATTGTATTATCGAACGTGCACCCTCTGTATGGGGAAATTTATGCATTGTATTTTCGGTTAATGTTATAAGTGTAGAATAACGAACATCGAAATTTTATTACTTGAAAACCACACCATGCACTAAACAAAATCCGTGGTTCAAATAACCCTTCCTCAAAAGCTGTCTCTTTTTACGGACGAAAATTGTATTGTATTTTCGAACATGCGCCCTCTATATGGGGAAATTTATGCATTGTATATTCGGTCAATGTTATGAGTGTAGCTATAACTAACATCTAAATTTTAACAATTATTACTAAAATTTGAGGTAAATTTGTACTTAAAAAACTTTTTGCTGCAGTTTAGCAATTTTCTGCACTGGCTTCCCTTGTGAGTTAACAGCGCATAGTGCAATGAATGCATATCCGGATACAAGTCATTTCAGGGACTTCAATTGACAATGTAGGCGTTCTGTAATAGGATACTTGACTATACAAACGTTACTCAAGGCTGAAATTGTGTTACTTACAGTCCTACAGTACAGATATCAATGATTATAGAATGATCTTAAGATGGGGCTTGTGATATTATGTTGGTGAAGATGGCACGAAGTGAATGACGAGTGCTAGCTAGTGACAAGTGATAAATGGCATTTCTTAGCGACATGTGGCGACTGCCATGTCTTGATTGTATGGGACAGATATAGCACATTTTAGGAGCATGTGGTTAGTGACATGTCTTGATGACATGTGTGTGATAAGATGGTACAACTTACAAGTTACTGGCGTGCAGTGACTGACATGTCTTGATGGCATGGGAAAGATATGGCCCGTGTAAATGGCGTGTGGTGATTGGCACGTCTTGATGGCATGTGATGAACGGCAAGTGATGATCGCGAGTGATAGAACGTGGCTGATAACGACAAGTGCTATTGTTAGTGCTATGTGTGGTTATAAGTACTGGATACACACACAAGTCTTGTACTATCGACGGTTATTCATAAACAGAATGACATGTATAGTATGGTATGAAAATCATACCCTATCATCATACACAGAGATCTAATACATGAAGGATGTTAATATACTTGTGAAGCTCAATAGAAGTCTACAGCAAAATCATCATAGAATTGCAGTGATTTCAAGTATCTAATTGAGGGTGTGGACTGTGGTAGTGAATAAACATTAAATAAGTAGGTTGTTTGATAATAATGGACCACAGACTTCTTACTCAGCATCGAAGCTCGGCAGAGAAGTAAAATGTTATCACGCTACACATGAAACGAATAGGGTTACTAGTGGTGATGTGGTTGTGTGGATGAATGGAATGGACAGTGTGAAGGTTGATGTGGTCATTCAGGCTAAACAATGAGTTGCTACAGGACTTAGGAGTGACTGAAGATACTTAGGCCCTATACTGATCAGAGGTTGCTATGGATACCTACAACTCTAACATAAAACACAGACACTCATGGTTTGGTAGTAGCTCGACCTCGGGTTGGAAGTGCGAAGGTTCAGCAATGTACTCGCATGGTGCCAGGTCCTCACACAACACACTAGTACTTCTGCCCACGTTATTCTTTAAATTACACATGGAAAATGAGGCCATTTAAATGAGGTCCTGTCCCTCTCTCGACACATGGTGGCAGCAAGGTTTGGGGGATTTCAGTTACAGTATGATCTCTCCTGACAGCATCACACAAGTTATTGTACAGATGTTATGCTTATTTTGCTGATTACCTGGTTTGAAATTTATTGAGTCTTCAGGAAAGACTAGTGATGTATATATGTTCAGTACACTAGAATTTGCTGTTCCAAGCTTATTGCATAAATTATGATTAAATGGGACTGTTCTGACAACAGTCTTTAATGTTAGCGATCTTGAAAAATCATTCCGATCATTTCTGTAATATTTTCGTTACCAAAACTTGAAGGCCATGTTTAAGGTATGAAATTTACTTCAATTCAACAGGAATAGGTTAGGATTGATAGATAGGATATCTTCATTACTATGTAATCATTCAGAAAGTCATTATGATTTTACTACAGGTTCAATATATTGTGACAGTGGTACCCCCACCCCCATATTTTTTTTTTCTTTACTCCATTTACAGGTTGTACACTAATATAGTTGTATATATGCCACATAAAAGAGGTTTGATGGTTTGATGCCACATAAAGAGGTTTGATATATCTCTGGCAAGTGCATGAAATGCACAGAATTGCAGATTTCGTTACCAAAGTGGACGTAAATTAGCCTCTTTTGTCACAAACTGAACTTCAGAGGGATTCAAATGTCAATCACTTCTTCAGAGTCTGATTGGTTAACCAAGTCTCTTTTTGGCCGCATGCTACTTTACTACTAGCCAATCACCGCTCTGTCCGCAAAAACTCAGCCAATCACAGGTTTGATATATCTCTGGCAAGTGCAAGAAACGCACAGAATTGCAGATTTCATTACCAAAGTGGACATAAATTAGCCTCTTTTGTCACAAACTGAACTTCAGAGGGATTCAAATGTCAATCACTTCTTCAGAGTCTGATTGGTTAACCAAGTCTCTTTTTGGCGGCATGCTACTTTACTACTAGCCAATCACCGCTCTGTCCGCAAAAACTCTCAGCCAATCACAGTTAGTAGAGAAGGGTGAACAAAAGGGGTACTGATGTTGTAATGTAGCCCTGCCCCCGTTAGAGCTCATTTGCAAAGAGCGTACCCTGGATGTTTTGCCTGGTAGGCTTATAATCATTGCGACGGCAATGTTATGTTTTTGTCACAAGCATCAAGAATCAAGAAATGTTTAGTGAATGTGGTGTCAAATGTGGAAATTCATATGCTAGAAATGTTCTCAGAATGTCTGTTTTGAGGGGTGAAATGGCAATTGCAGGATCCACTGGGTTAAATCTCCTGCATAATTATCAAACTTTTTAATATTGGTCAGTTCTGCAGCTGAAGTGAAAGTGTGAAAAACATTAACCAATCAAAGCTCATTTTAGAGATGCATTTCAACCAATAAGCTTTCAGCATTAGTAAGGCTGACGGCAAGGAACTTGCCGTCGGGTAAGCTTGAAAAAAGTGAAGGGTCAAAACTTTCACTTACACTTTGACCTGATCTGAATCAACAGCCGTATTGCAGTTTCAGCTCCTCTCCTAGCTTCTAGCTCCTTTAGTTTGACGCATCTTCTCAGAGTGAGTAGACTTTAGGGATAGAATAGATGGTTATATATTTTTGCAATTTTCAAAAGTGTCGGTGTAAGGAATATGTGAGGTGATACTTCAGAAAGTTTGACACCCGATAAAGCGGTACAAATTGCTCTGACTTAGATCTTTTGGGGGCAGTAGTACTGAGAGATTGATATTCAACAGTATGGGACAAACTGAAACATCTTAGTTTATAAGTGACACTTAGAAATTCGCTATGTGATAGCGAGGTATGAATTGTGAGGACTTAGATATTCTATCACTCAGTATCAGATATGGTGTGGACATTGCCAACAATGATTAGTATAACACGGCAGTGTTGTATGAAGTGGTGACACTTCATATTTTGTTGTGGGGTTACACACTGTCACAGACCTAGGCAATTCTTGTGTTGATTTATGGCTTTCATGGTGACAACCAAATTGTTCTGGTTGTGTACATATTGTTCAGAGATCAGAGTCCGAGTTGGTACTCTGTTATTAAAGTTCCAGTTGAATGTTACATACTTGAGCAACTTAGAATTATTGTTAGTTTGTCTATACGGATAGCATGGTTGCAGGCTGATGGTTTTGCAAAGGCTAGCATGTGACTTGTGTATGTTGTTGAGTGAATGACAGCGATGTTATTGGACATGTTTGTGTCTGTGCTCACAGTGATGTTTGTGGGTGATATGATTGATCTGAAAGTATCAAAAGAGGTAATGTAGACTACGGTAACCGGTCAGCCCAGTACGTACGGTAATAATCGCGTGTGTCAACAGGCTGCGAAGGATAGTGTGCAGTTACAGTCGGTGCAACGTGTGGTGAAGGCCGGTTCAGCTGCTCCGATCATAAAAAAGACGAAAGCCAAACGCTCTGCGGAGAAATCTGGCAGTAGTGCTACCTCAAAAGGTTGCTCAACTACAGGTACAGGTACTAGTACAAGTAGTAGTACTGCTGGAGGTGCTCCAGCACAGGTCTCATTGGAGAGCAGACTCGAGAAGCTAGAGACTATGATAGAGGCATTGTGCAACAGAGACAAGCCCACCTTTCCTAAAAACCAAACAAGAAAAGAAATGAAGTGACACACTCCTGATGCACCTGGAGCTCCCCCACAAGTGACAGCTTCAATTTCTGGGCCAAAGCTTCCAAACCTCTCCAAAATCCCCAGCGCTTTCACGGAAAAAGTCATAAGTGGTCATTTTTTGTAATTTAAAATTGAAAGTCATTTGTACTTTTGAAAGAAGCAGAATCAACATCTGAGAGTTACTCTGCTTCATCAGTCCACACTGACACTCACCTGCCTCACCTGCGTCTATGAAACAGATCAGTGAAACCATCTGAACAGGCATAACGCGAAGCAGCACCTATGAAGGAGCAAGCCAAATACAGGTTTAGTTCTGCCACCAGAGAAGTCACGAGGAGGGAGGAGAAGCGAGAAAGGCGAATCAGGACACAAGACATTGATCACAAGACAGATGGAGAGAAGAGAAGAAGGAGAGAGAAGAGATTGACAGAAAGGAGAAGGAAGACAGGGAGAGGCTAGAAAAGGATGACGTCATTGGCTTTGGTAAAGCACAGAGAGCAGGACTAGCGGAGGTGGAAACAAGAAAGTGAGTATGAAGAGCAGGTAGCTACGGGAAGCAAGAATGGGACAAGCGAAACAGAGAGTGGGGAAGGAGGCACAGACAGCCACACTATTGGTTTGTAGGAGGATCAGAATTTCACCAACTGAACCACAAAAAATGAGTGTCACATGCTATCTGAAACAACCCACCATTGGAAGGACCAAACTCGCCTGCATCACAGTCGAAACGGAGACATTCATCATAATCATTGGACAATCCTTCCTTCAAGAGAAGAAGACATCAAAGTTTAATCCAAATGCAGGGATTGAGGAGTGAACTCTGCAGAAGTGAACAGGACCAAGCAACAATATGATGCAGCGGCAAATGCCAAGCACGCTACTCTGGGTCCAGTCCTGCTATGGAAATGAATGCAAGCAGAAGAGGTTATGTTTCAGCAGTCAGAAACAAAAGATTGGCTGAGATATTCAACAGTTGTGGGTGTTAGAGACAGCAAGGCCCCTGTAGCTCCAAATGAGCTAAAACCATGTGGTCCGGATGTGCGGCTAACAGAAATTTGACTCTGTTAATTCGTATCCAGGTAATTACCCACTAAGGGAAAAAACCCTGAGGGCAATTACCCCCCCCCCCCTCCCCCCGCTAAATACTGGTTAGTGGCAAGGTTAGAGTAAGGATTAGGGCAATCATGCGCACAAGAAGCGTGTCTACGAAGGCTTGATAAGACTCTTGTCAGACACAGCCAGAAGCCATGTACACTTGTAATTAAAGAGGGAAAGAGGTTTCTGTCATGCCGACATCACATCGATAAGCAGAAACTGTTGAAACAATGTGTACCAAAATACACAACAGGCTTAGTCAGACTAATATTCATATTTGCTGTTCCTCTCCACACATTCTGTTTGTAAGGAAACACAGATGGACCTATCACTGATGGACATAAAGGCAATGTCATCTGGCTTAATGCGACACCCTGCTGACACAATCCAGTAAGATGATAAAAAGCACAGTGAAAAGTCTGTATTTATTGAAAAGAATACGATTTTGTATAACTGAAAAAACTGCTTTTGTATTTCATAAATCCATTATTCAGAGTAAATTTGATTATTGCAGTGTCGTATGGGGTAATTTGCGAAAAACGGATTCTGACAAGTTACAAATCATTCAAAATAGAGTGTTGAAAACTGTCCTTTTGGTTGAATCAAGATACTCGACCTCAGCAATCTACAATCGTTTGTCATTAGATACTTTGGAAAAACGAAGATATAAACAATTACTACATGTTATGTATAAAATTTCTAATGGAATGTTTCCAGAATATGTTTTGCATTATTTTGAAGAACATATAACAAATTATTTTTTGAGAAACAGTGTTAAGAAATTTATACTGTGTAAGGTAAAAACAGAAGTTGGAAAAAGAACTCTTTCCTTTAGAGGAGTCCAGTGTTGGAATAGGTTAACTTATGATTTGAAATGTAAGCTCTTGATGTATATCTGCTGTAGCCTAAGCAACAGCCCAGGATTTTTCTTTCTTTCTCTCTCTCCCTCTCTCTCTCTTTCTTCCTCCCTGTTTTTTTTTTTTTTTTTTTTTTTTTTGGCAGTACTTTTTTAATGTTTTGTTGTTTTTGTTGCTACCTGACACTTGTTCATTTCTGTATTATTGTATATTCACTTTGTATGTATTTCTGCTATTTCTATATTGTTCAAGGATTTGCAGAAGAACAGCTTTGCTGAAGCAAATTGCCATGATTAAATAAAATAAACTGAACTGAAACTGAAACTGAACTGGAACAGAAATCCCACCAGACGACTTATTGATTAGTGATGCAACAGCAGTCCACCATTATATATATTTTTTCTCTCTATAATTAGATGCCTCGGTGTACTATCTGCAAGGAAGACAAATCATCAATGTTAACTCTGTTGATCCATCTGCAAATGATGGCAAATAGTAATTTGGCAGTTTATTTTCCCTTATTGCTTCTTTGGAAATCAAAGTTTTATTGCAAAGTGATAATTTACAGGAATCTTTAATGTAATTACCACTAGATGCAGAAATTGTGATTTTGTTGTGCATGGAATGCTGCTCTGGAAATTGTCGTAGCTCAAACAGAGAGAGATAAGTATGCACATATTGGACTGATTACACGATGAGAATGAGATTGCGAGACAAAAGCTAGCAGTAACTCACCATAAGCTGGCAGAGCAAAATGACCATTACTATTCATTACTATAATCATAAGTGGATGTTTCTAAAGTCAACGTGGTCAAGGGAAGAAATTTGTATGTGTGATATGATATAATATGAAGTGTTCGTTGGTTTATTTTACTTTTTGTTGTTTTATGGTATGATTCTGTATGCGTTTGTTATGTCATCTGTCATATTTTATGCCACCTCAATCAGTTATTTTCCCCGTTCATTAACCATGGGAAACACATCTTACGTCTTGAATGGTATTGAAATTTTGATATGTCAACCGGCAATAATTTTTAGGTTTTCCTTTTCAATTTTATATCAAAATTTCGTCGCCTTTTTGCCACTATTTGAATATATTTCCCTTTTCTATCCTTTTTTTGAAAATAATTTACGGATTTTGTATGATAACTAATATGTATTTCCGCCTGATGTTGTGTCGATATCACAATCTTTATTTGTAGTTCTCATGCTTCGGTGCATTGATATTTTTCACCCATTTCAACATTTTACTTCCTTGCCCGCTTGTCTCCATCTTGCCATATTTGTTATTCTCTATACAAGTACAGTACATACTGTATCTCTTTACCTGTTGTGCAATACTCTCACCTATCCCATTTTCTGATGCCCCGGTCTGATGTGTATTATGTCTTCTTTTTTTTTTTTACATATTTCACGCATGCTTATCCTATCAATGTCATTTCATTTTTTTTAATGATTCTAATGTAAAGCAACCGTATCAGCCTTCGAGCTGCTGGATTGTTATTTCATTTTTTTTAATACTTGCACAATAAACCATATTGAATTGAATTGAATTGAATTATTATCATTATCATCACTATTATTTATCTATCATTATTGTTATTATTACAATTATTTTTATTTTCATTATTATTACTACTACTATTCATCAATATTACATCAAGTTCCATTCAGGAACTTTACACTTCTAGTATTTCAATAAAGATTATCACCATCCCCAGCAGTGCCGCTTTTTGGAGTGTTTGCACTCAGTCAGGCACACCCACATCTATTGCACTCTTCAAGGGACCAGACATGTCCCTCGGGCTCTGCAAATTTCACCTTGTACAGGGGTTTATACTCATCAACACATTCAAAAATTGGATTGCATTTGATGTCGAGATCACTTTCATCTGAACCTTTTTGGTGTTGACCTCTCCAGAAGCAGAGAATATTCCAGATGATAAAAGCGAACAGTTTAAACATAACTAATTTCATAATACCGGCAGTAACGAATGTGTACCATAATGCACCAGAATGGGGGAGTGAAACAAAATAGCATCAATACACAAGTCAATGCTACTCTCTTTATGTAGGTACTCTACAGTATTAAACACAGTGACTGTGCCTTCGTCAGGCAGACCTGCACTATTCAAATTCATGAAATTCTTCTACCGAGACACAAAGAATTTCGAAGGCAGAATTTCAAAAATTTGAACAGTTATGCAGTACCCACAGCATGCTACAAGGATTAGAACCAGCACTTGCTGTCGGGCGGAAGCTCGATGGTCTAGCGGAGATGACGCCTGTCTGGAGATCAGGAGGTCGTAGATTCGAAACCTACGTATGCCCATGATTTCTTTTATCATGACTACTACTTAAACAGTGATCAATTCATTGCTTGTTTATGTTGATGTAGGCAATTTCTCAATCAGCTGCGATAAAGACCTGCACCATGTTTCGGCCATCCAGCACTGTGACCTTGTACGCCTGCACCTCAGGAATGGGGTGAATCCTGACGGCACCAGGTGATGATGTCCGAATCTTCCTCCTCCTCAGAGTGGCCATGAGGTATCCAAGGCCATGTCAGAGGGTAAAATGAAGCGAATCTCAGCCATTCACACCCTCATCTCCTATGGCTATTTGGCAAGAGGTGCTGACAGCCTGAAAGAAGGAAAATTACATACAAAGAGAAAAGAAATAACATACAAAGAGATAAGAAAATTGGTGGTTAGAGAGCTTTTTTTTTCCCCAGAACCACTCCAGCATCAGGTTAATGTGATTATTGAGAGGTGTGATCTGTGGACATTTGTCACAGACTGTCAACCTTTTTCCGTTCACTAAAAAAGAAACGAACAAACAAATAAAAACCACAGTGTCATTATCAAACAACTACATGCTCCAGCATAGAATTTCTTAAAAATGAATTTTGATTTCTTTGTAACCGGAATTTCATTTATAACCACGTTTGTTACAACTGGAGTGCACTTTATTCCATCAAACCTTGATATTGTGGAGACCAAGTATTGGGTATCTCAAATACTACACGCAAAAAAAAACAACAACAAATCTTTGTGTCATAGATCAATATTTTTAAGGTTGTATGTGAGTGTTTGTGCAAGAGTTGGTGAAATTCTTGCACACCAACAGCTTCTTCAGCATCTCTGGAAACCTGCATTTTGGGTGTGTTTACCTGTCTCTGTGATTTGACCAAGTAGGCAGCTCTACTGATGATGGGGCTGGCTTGACTGGTGATCCTTTCTCCTCTCTCCATGGTGAGCAGGAGGCGGGTCTGGGGCACACTGAGCCAGGTTCTTCCCAAGGCTGGTTTGGGGACACCCTTCTCTCCTTGCACCATGTTGTTGCATTCCTAAGGAGTTCATATAAACAGAATGTAGTAGTGCACAATCATAACATACCAGTACTGTCATTTCACATTAGCCGAGTGTATGCCAATGTATCTTACAACTTCTTTCCATCAATTTTCATTGATACAAAATTTTTACATTGACAAATAACCCTTGAACTAAAATGCAGAAAGACACATACATACACAATACACATACACATACACATACACACAAAAGACAAACAACCACCCACTATAACACGATCAATGACCCTCGCTTCAAGTTTACTTTGATGAGTCTAAATGAACAAATGATATACAATCAATGAAAATATTGCATTATCATTTATCAAACCAGCATATAAACAAAGCTTTACCAAACGTGCATTAATATTGGAATTAATTTACAAGTACTGTGAATGCATTTCTTTAAATACCTAGCCATCACATACACACAACTTTGGAAAAGGTAAACAAATTTTTGCCAATTCCATACTTCATTCATGGGTAGCTCAAACATCTTGGAAGCATGCATCAGCTCATTTGACCATTAAAGCAAAATGCAATTGAACTGATTCCATGAAACTTCCCATTGTTTTCTCCTTTTTTGTTTGTTGGGCAGTGTTCTTTTTACAGATGAGTTTAAACAATAACTCACCACAACTGCTACGGAGTAGTCTGCCGCAAGGAATTTAAGGGACCTGGCTAGATGGACCATCATGCCTTGACCTAAGGGTATAAGAGAATGGTTGGTAAAGAGAGTCATTTATTTTATGTATGTAAACATGTGCCAACTCTAAAAATGTGTAAAATCTGAGTTCGTAAAAAAAGTGTAAGGCTCTCTTCATCTTACCCAGCCCCTCCCCCCAGTTGGAAGTCTGACAACGTTCGCTTTAAAAGAAATCAGGGTCACTATTGATGTTACTGTGGATGAGAACTTAGATGAAAATTTTGCCACTAATCCAGGATTATCAATCACCTACCCAGCATCTTTATCTAAATCTGACACTAAGGCAAATCAAGAAAAAAGAAAGCGATATTTGTCACACATGCACATGACAGTATAACTATTCATTCATTGTTGCTCATTTCACGGTCCAGCATGAGGGCATTTTGTTTCTCTATGGTTTCCTCCATTGCTTTTATTCGCTTGGCAATCGATTCTTCTACCAAGGAGCTGAAGCTTTTGTTTTGTAGAATGTCTTTGATGACATCTTGTGTCAGCTGGGTGGAGCCAACCCGGTCAAGTGTCATTTGCGCATTCAAGTCATTTCTTGCTTGCCAAAGTGGTCTTCTTGTCATTACAGAGAACTATCATTAATGAGAATACCCGGAAAGGTGTGATAACTGACTATATTATAGGGCTGCCTAATACTCACACATCAAAATATGGGGAGTTCCAAAGAGCAATCACAGACACATTGGTGTGTTACTTATCTCTCAATAGGTCAAACTAATTCCCAAATAAGGAAAAAAAAACTTTTATATTCCTGTATTGAGAGAAGAAGAGAGATTTTAAGTTTCCAGAAAAACTTGGCAGCTTTGGGGATACCAAATGACTTACAGGGAGATACTTGTGTGTGGCATGCATCTACTCTAAATAGGCAATTGTAATCATAAAATCAGGGAGGTACTAATATTCATATCTTGGACTTGAAGAAAGAGTTAATGTTTCAGGGAGCATCTCACAGAATCAGGCAACCTGGCAGCTATGGCAGGGCTCGAAACTAACGGCAGCCCAGTGGCCCGGGGCCACCAAAAATTAAAGTTGGGCCACCACATTTAAAAATATGACAAATTTGGTGGCCCGCCTCGGGCCTCCTAAATTTTTGGAAAAGTATGTCAATAAATTTGTAACTTTTTGCGCCGGAAATGCATAAATGCATGCAGTGAGTGTGTGCAAACGTAGTAACTTTGTCTTTTGTGTTTTGAGAAATAGAAATATGTTCTTCTAGCTTCTTAATTATTTGCATGCAATCTGATGTCATTTATTTAAATGTTTAGATGTTGCAACCCATGTGCCTGTCAATGAATATCTATACTTAGTCTTCACCATTCAGCAGTTAAATTAGTTTCAAAGATGGATGAAAAGGACTGAATGAGTGCCTGAGAGTGAGTTTTGCGAGTTTGTTGAGGTTTACTTTATGAGAAGATATGTCCAGCTTCCAATTCTAGATGATAAAACTTAAATATTTGACTCATTTAAAAAAAAAAAGGACTTTTAATGTTTTTTATTGTTTTTTTTGGGGGGGGGGCACCAAATTTTTCTCTCGGGCCACTAAAAATTTGAAATTGATGATTTTGGTGGCCCCATCGGGCAAAGTTAGTGTGGAGCCCTGGCTATGGGGATTCCAAATAGCTTTCAAAGAAATACTCTTTGTGTTATGTCGCTTCCCTCTTCAATTCTTCTCTTTCTAGGCTCTTCTGCCAAGCAACGATCCAGTTAAGGACTACATACACATGGTGTCACCGCAAACCTTTCTTCCTCATACTCTTTGTGTGTTGCACGCATCTACCATTATTGGACAAGAGTAATTCTAAAATAGAGGAGGTTCTGATCTTTCTTTCTTTTTCAAGTCTAAATTTAAGTTTCAGGAAGTTTCTTGCAGAATTGGTAAACTTGGCAGCTCTGAGTCACAACATTCAGACACTCTAATTCTATGACTCACCCTCACTTTGCTTCCCTCCCAAGAGAGGGGCCAGGACGGCTGTCACCGAGTCCACGATGACGAGTTTGAGGGCACCATAGAAGGCATCGGTCCCCTGATCGATGGCAGCCTTCACAGAGTCCACGAGGTCAAGAAGCTCGTGGAGATCAAAGGTCTTAGCACATCGGATTTTGCAGAGGGCCGCTGTTCTCTCCTGCTAGGTGACAGTGGCATACATATAAATTATGACTGATATATGTGTGTATGTATAGATATAGTCATCTAGAGGAAAGAGAGAGCATGATGAAAAGATAAATACAAACATGCATGTACATAAATGACATACAGACAGTTCATCGTATGGTATGTATGCAGTAATCCTTGCAGTATTCTGAGAGCTAAAAAGCTTTATTTTTGGTAGTAAAACAGTATCTTTATTTTTTTTTTACCTTTCCTGAAATAGACAAGTGTAGTAATATCATTAGGGGAAAACATTTTTTTTCTGTTAACCCTGCAGTATTGTGGCAAAAGAAAAGAAAAAAAAGTATCAGTTGGCACCTCTTGAAGCTCATGCACTATTCATGGGAAGGTTAATATACCTGTACTATCATGACCCGATTCTTACAGGCTGAGCAATATTAGCAGCAAAGACCTTTACAACAAGATGAACCACTGTTAGATGGAAAAACACAATCAGAAGTTTGTCACACGCTATTCAAGAGAATTTCATTCATAATAGTTTGAACTTTAATGCTTTTTTTCACTGAACTTTAAAACTTTAAGAATGACAGTGCACTTTTTTGAGTTTCAAGAAACATGGCTTCATGATATTTGCTCCAATGAAATATCTGCACGCTACTTTAGCCAAACATAAATTCTACCCAGAAACATAACCCTTCCCCTAATCTTAATCCTCACATCAAACTAAACTGAAAACCTTATCACAACTGTAGCCAAGTCGGTGGAGAAAATGAGTCAGTGGAGAAAATAAGACCAGCTGAGCAACTGTCAGAAGAGCAAATGTTGTGTCACTGCAAGAAACATGCCTTTTCTGTGAGGACCCTTCGTTCAACAATTTCCTGAAGTCTCGATGGGTCAAATGCCCCAGATGTGTCTATGTAGAGGACATTCTGCCCAGACAAGGCAACTGATGAAGCCACGGTCAAACAAAACTGTTGGCAAGAACAAGGGGGTAAAACACTGTTAATCTGCCATGCTCACCATGTATTGCGAAAATTCCCCTTGGATTTTTCTTTTTCTTTTTCATGCAACCCTCATGGAAAACACATTTTAGTGTTCTTTGCAAACAAACAGTAAAAGAATATACAGAATATACAAGGCTTTACAGTAATAACTTTGGTATCTCTTCAGACACACACACAAAAATAATGCAGTTCAGTTCAAAAGAGGTAAATTTCCATAAGGGGGTTAACAAACTCTGGAACCTGAGAATGCTTGCTATTGAGAGCTCCTACCTTTTGGACAGGAAAAATTTGACAAGAGCACAACCCACAAAGTTTGATGAAAAATTAAAACACTTCTATTTCAATTCGAGATCCACAAGTGAATCAGCAAATGCAATTTGGTAGTTTCTAGATAATAGAAAATAAAAGACAATGACTTGTAACAATTAAGAAATCTAAATATGCTGTATCATAGTTTTATGTGTTATCATCAGGTAAATTTGCAGAAAATTTGAGGGCTTGCCACAGAAAAGTATGAGCTGTAAACAGTTTTGTCTGACCTGTGTCTTTCCCGATGCTGCAGGTCCAACAATCTCTGTCAATTCTGATGTGTAGATTCCTCCATCCAACAATGCATCTATGCTGTGGGACATAAACATTGAGATGTTTTGATGTACAATTATCAATATGATGTCCACCCCACTAAATGTCACTTTGGAAAAGATTATTAGAAGTCAGCAGGAACCCTTATAATACACTAATTTAGTTTGCATAAATCAACCATGTAATAGACAGAAGTATTAGTGTCCCCTATATGACAAGATGGGCTTGCATTCTGTTGATACATGCATCAATCAGTAACTGATAGGCATAGTATGATACATCTTAAGATTGAATTTTGTGGCTGCCTGTGAATATCTGTCACAAGAACGAGAGATTTCTTGGTAAGGTATGACTCCCAAATTTGCTAATCTATTGCACATGCACATTTTCTAAGATGCACAAATTTTATGCCAATCATGAGCTTTAAAAAAAACACAAACAAACAAAAACAAAAAAACTTCCATGGCTCCATAAGGCTGCGTTCACATAGAAGTATACGGTATTCGCTATTCGCTATTCGCCGTTAAGTCGACCCAGCACACCATCACCCGCACCATCAACTCCCTACTTCTTCCTCCTACACAATCATCCCAGCAATAACAATTTCTAAACTGCGTCAGAATGTCAGTCTACATGCTTATTTTTGCTAAAGGGCAAATCCAGACCAAAATTTTCATCATTTCATAAACGAAAGATGGTATACGCTGCTCGAAAATCGAACAAGCGCAATTCCCACTATGCTATACTATTCTATGCTATTCGGCATTTTCGAATAGTGCCCTTCTGTGTGAACCGGTGTTAGGAAATCCTATTGTTCGATTCAAGCTATTCGCTTGCCCTCGAAAACGAGCACCTAATACCCGAATAGTATACTTCTATGTGAACGCAGCCTTAAGCTTCTCAGGAGAGGGGTGGGGTAATCAAGACTACGGACATTTTTACCTTTGACATCCTGTAGCTAGACAAGCAACAGTTGACAGCATCTCATCATAGTGGTCAGTGCCATTGATGGGGAAGGCAGCATACTGGGCCAAGAGCAACCTCCGTATGGAGAGCAGAACCTGTAGCAATGGAATAAATTTGATATGATCCAACACTGAAGAAACCCACTCAAGATCCACCTTCCTAAAATCCAATTGACATTTATATACCCTAAAATCCAATATACATGAATATGTAGCTAACGAGACTAAAAGGATTTATGATTTCTTCAGGTTTCCCTTTGCACTAGTATGTAATGACAGCAAAATGAAATCAAGGAACAATATCACAATATCAGAATAACACCAGACTGGTAGGTATCACATGCATTGCACGGAATGAACACAAGGGTGATGGCTAAGGTGTCGAGATCATTTCAGTGGACAGTTGTTAAAGGCTACAGTTGTAATATGTACGAGCTATTGAGTTTTTGGGCTCAGGGGATAGTACCAAGGACCATCAACCATAAGGTTCCTGGTTCCAGTTTCCTTGCAGCAGGAGATGTGTCCCTGGACAAGGCACTTTTATCCTCCATGCCTAGATAGTTCTTTGTAAGGAACTTCAAGCTATCAGTCCCATGGTAGTTTGCTTTATACAAGCATTAACTGCTTCCTTGGTGGCCACATAAGGCAACATATCCTACATTCAAATCAAATGTCAAATGTCAAAACTCACAAAAAAGGAAAGGATGGAAGCAAGATTACATAATGTTCAAACGAGAACTTCAAATAACTAAATGAATAGAAAACACTAGCTAGGTCCTCAAATAATCCATCAACGGAAAGCAAAACAGAAGTTTTCTCTGAAATAGGTCAGGTTCAAATTTTCAAATTTTTTTAGAGGGAAATTAAATGACTTCCAGAGTTTTGTTTTTCATATCAAGTGAGGGGGAAGTGTTTCTGACAACAATACTGTAAATGTTAGCTGAATATATGGTCAATTAGAATTTTCATTAATTCCATACACATAAGCACCTGAGAAAATTGAGGGAAACAAATGTTAAAATGTACTCTAGCTCTCACTATGTGGTTTCCTAAGTTCTTACCTCTGGAGTTAGGTCAGACGCTACTCCATCTGACTACAACTTGTAATGTTTAAAGGAAAGCATAAAATTTCCCTCACCTTATAAGATAAGGAACATCTCTGTGACAGCAATTCAACATCAGAAGTTATGAAGTCAAGCACTGCCAAGAAAGAAGAGGAAAAAACATGTACAAATGTACTACATATGCAACAAATTGCAACATGATTCCGGTGTCCAAAATCATCATCAGCTGGTCACTTGGCACTCCAGGAGCTGGGCAGTATTTAGTAAACCTCCAACAAACATTCAGGGCAAAAAAGGGAAAGGCAGAAGAAGGAGGTCCTCTCTCAGTGAGTTCCAGTGGTAGACTGTCTCTTTATTCAGAACCCACAGGGTTCTTCATCTGCATAAATCATAGAGTTCACAAACCAATCAAAATGTTATAAGGAGAAGAGTATGACCTGAGGTAAAAGAAAGAACCAATGGAAAGTAAAGATGAAGTGATCATGAGCTGAACTTGCACATGAATGTGAACAGAACAAAAGAATTATGAAGTGTGGAGGTGAGTGGAAAGTACTGGAAAGTATAGGCACAAGGCCAGGAAGTGGAAAAGACTTGGGATGTATGGGAGGATAAGTGTGAAAAAAAAAAGTGATAAGGGGCATGTATGGAAAATGAACTCTATGGAAAGCAAAAAGAAAAAACAATGAATTTAATACAATATATATCTTTAGATCAATTTCATACTCTTACACAAATATCCTTCCTCTGAAAAAATGTCCTCATTTTTTTTCTCTACCATATACCTGATTTTAAATCATACTTCTAATATTAACCATGGCCATATTGCCGCTTAACAGAGCAAATTTGCTGAAATTGTTAGCGGTGACTAAAACTCTTTACACATTTCTTCTTTTTTTTTCCTTTTACATACATACCTTATTCTTTTTTTCTTTTCACTCAATTCTTGCAATGTTTGAACAGTAAATAATAAAAACAACACTTTCTTGTGTAGGATTGCTAACATACAACAAAATTCTACTAATTCTTTCTTACTTGTACAAAACTCTGGTCCGTCCACATCTCAAATACTGCACGGTATCATGTAACACATGATCAGAAAATCAAAGCTGTACAGCAGAGAGCTACTAGAATGGTACCCGGCATGAGCTTGCTACCATACTGTATGTTGAAAGGCTAGAGAAACTGAACTTATTTTCACTTCGCTAGTATTGGCGTGAGAGGGGCAACATGATTCAGGTGTAAACTAGAAATATCACTTAAGGTGATTAATACCCCCGCCCCGTGACGACAGTCTTACCCAAGGAATGATCTTTCCTTGATCTTCTGCCATTTAAATGCCGTTACCATGGCAACGCAGCTTCCGACACGTCCGAAAAATATGTCTTGCACATCTTCCCACCAGGACTATTGTGTGTGCCACATTTCATAAGCTTTTGTCAAAAACTGAGGAAGTAGTTCAATCCACAAGATCTTTCCTTGATCTTCTGCCATTTATATGCCGTTACCATGGCAACGCAGCTTCCGACACGTCCGAAAAATATGTCTTCCACATCTTCCCACCAAGATCAAGGTGTGTGCCACATTTCATAAGCTTTGGTCAAAAAACTGAGGAAGTAGTTAAATCCGCAAAATCTTTCCTTGATCTTCTGCCATTAATATGCCGTTACCATGGCAACATACTTTCGGGTACTGTCAAAAAATGCGTCTTGCACATCTACAACCAAAGGCACACATCTGTACCAAGTTTCATGGAAATTGGGCAAAAACTGAGGAAGTAGTTTGCAACACAAAATTTTCCATCATTTTGGCTCATAATATGTGAGCTGTTACCATGGCAACATACTTTTTGTCACTGTCAAGAAATGTGTCATGCTGACCTATATCCTAAGACAAACATTCAATATGAATACCATGAGAATTGGAAGAACACTGATGAAGCAGTTTTGTCATGAAGCATTTTGCCCTATATTTTACCAATAACATGCCGCTACCATGGCAACGCACTTTTTGCCACTGCGGAAATATGTGTCTTGCACATTAACATATTCAGATGAACATCTGTACCTAATTTCATAAAAATTGATCAAAAACTGTGGGAGGAGTTCGCGACGCAAGATTTGTACCCATTTTTGCCCATAATATGCCGTTACCATGGCAACGTACTTTTGGGTACTGTCAAAAAATACGTCTTGCACATCTACAACCCAAGGCACACATCTGTGCCAAGTTTTATGGGAATCGGTTGAAAACTGAGGAAGTAGTTCGCGACGCAAGATTTGCAACGGACCGACCGCCCGACCGCCCGACCGCCCGACCGTCCGCTGATTCCTATATACCCCCTTCAAACTTCGTTTGGCGGGGGTATAAAAATTCTACATGGTATTGACAGATTATATACACTACTGTAGCTGGAACACGTTTTTGTAGAACCAAAGTACCAATTTACATGTGTTCACTGAAGCTTTTCAAGACCCATTCTAAGTTAAATGTTAGAAGTTGTTTCTTCAACAAACGTATCACTGTGACTTGGAACAATTTGCCAGCATCTCTTGTCACTGCTTCCAGTACCAAAACCTTCATTAAGACGGGGGTTCATGAAGTCAAACTTAATTTATTCCGACATCCAAGATCGACTAAAACTTGTGGTATGCCACTGGTTTCCCTGTTCAATTTCAATAAGTTATAAACTGCTAATCACCACATACATTGTACTTCAAATTTAACATTATAGAATATTTGTTATTCATTCTTGTTTTATAAATGGCTACATGAAAAAAAAAAGTCTCCAGAATCTTTATTTTCATTAGAATTAATAGAAAGTTGAGTAACATTGAAGACAAACACAATTTTCCTAGAACCTAACGCGTTAACATAGACTCCTAACGTTAGTCACGTATTCTTAGTTAAATTTTAAGTTCGACTTGAATTCTTTGTGAAACACCCTCCAGCTTAGATAACTTGGCCTCGGTGCAATCAACATTTCCATGATTTGTTAAGTTCTACCCAACACTTTCATCCACATCGCAAACCGCTTCAGCTTTTTTAGTTGGCCCTAATAACGTAACCATGGTTACATTTGTGAATGTTTAACACAGTGTGGGTGTAGAAAATCTACAAATAAATTCGTTTCTGCAACAACCAGGACAGGAGATTCCCAGCAGGACTCCCTCACTCCCATAATCACATGATGATGTAACCGCAGCAGCGACCCCAGCGCCCCGCGCCGGGGTTAATGATGATGATACCGTTAGACATGCAGAAAGATCCGTCTGTCCGGAGGAGTCTTTTATTTTTATTGACCTTATCACTCTCCTTCGTAAGGGGATCCATGAAACCAGATGCAGTCTCCGTGGAACATATCTCTGACGACCAGATTTAGCGCTAGCTAGGTCTAATACTAGTAGAGCCAAGTCTAGAACCTATACTGTACAGACCGATCTTTCAGTCAAATGATGACCGACCAGTCCTTCTTGTTATTTTTATAAATGATTTGCCAAATACAATGAATAACTCAGTATTTATGTTTGCCGACGACACCAAAATCATCGGTGATGTCAGTACAGCCTCAAAACAGGAATCGCTTCAAACTGACCTAACTCATGCTGATGAATGGAGTAAAAGATGGCAACTTGATTCCAACGTTAAGATTCTTCATATTGGAAAAAATAACCCAAGGGAAAACTACAGAATGAATAGTGTAGAGTTAGAAGCAACCAAGCAGGAAAAGGACCTTGGCGTTATAATAGATGAAGAATTAAATTTCCATCAACATGTCTCAGCAGCTGTCCAAAAGGCAAATCAAACACTTGGGATTATACACAGGACATTCTCACAAATGACGACGGAAATACTTCCTATTTTGTTTGTATCATTGGTTCGACCTCATTTGGAGTATGGCAACATTTTATGGCATTTGAGATATAAAATGGACTCTGACAAAGTTGAAAGAGTGCAGAGAAGAGCCACTCATATGACTCCTGAACTCAAATGTTTGTCATATGAACAATGCCTGGAAAAACTCAACCTACACTCATTATACTACAGCCTGGACAGGAGACGAAGAGGCGACATGATTACTGTTTATAAATTGCTCAATGGAAAGTTGGGGATTTCTGGTGACATGTTTTTCGAACCAGCCATCCACTCATCAACAAGAGGTCATAGATACAAGCTCTTCACCAAACGTTAAAGATTAGAACTGAGAAGTAACACAGTTACATTTTTCAGCCAGAGTAGTTGCCGACTGGAACAGATTGCCTGCTAATGTTGTTGAAGCTTCCTCGATTAATAATTTCAAAGATTTATTAGGCAGACATATTCTGGAGGGGGAAAAATTTAAAACCTCTGCTCCTCAACGCACATAAAGCAACAAAGTTGAAGATGATTATATTATGTTGAGACCGGAAGGGGGACAGGACCAGTCCTCTACTTCCGTATCAGATGTGATGTGATGTGATGTGATGTGATGATGATGATGTCACTTGAATGTTGGTTAAAGCACAGCAGGGCTGTGTAAAATAAAGCGTGTATGGACCTTCAGTCTGTATACAATACTGGAGTGGATACTGGAGTTTCAGCTCAGCTGCCACTGGCACTGCACTGCCACTGCACTAGTGACTAGCACTGGTTCTAGTTAGAACATAAGTACTTGCTTACATGCACTGCACTGCACTAAAACAGTAACTGTTTATACACGTTAGATAGAGAATGTAGATTCACCACTCAGTCACTCACGCATCACGCGGACACTCACGCATCACGCGGACATGGTGTCGGTGGTAAAGAAAGAAATAAGAATGGAGGAATAATCTCACCTGTTTTCACTCCTGATGACTGCAATGACTCATACACATCCTTGGTCATTGCTGGACACATTCCAACATTTAATTTCATAACTTGGCCACGATTTCTTCACATATCACGCCGGTCAATCTTACGGAAAAGAGAGCCTCCTATCCTCTCCCAGGTCCTGGGAGCTACGGGAGATGCTCGCGCTCGTCGTCTGTACCGGTACCGCCGCTCTTCATATACGCTAGCCGCGCCATAGGGTATATTGCCGATAACGTGAACCACCGCACAACAACACTAGTACATTGTACTACGGTGCGTCCTGGCTAGCAGACGACTTCGTTGTTTGCTTGCCTACGCGTTGCCGCGCCGCATCAGAGGTGCAGTCGACACACGATCAAGTACGGCGCGCGCCTTGGGAGTTTATAATCTCTTTGGTAGGATCTTATATGGCGCCCTCATTTGGGGTTACACAGACACAAGATTTCTTCCATATAATGTTAGTGATGTTCCCCTTTCTTAGTGTTTGTTTGTGAGTTTAGGATGGGAAATAAGTCATGCTAACTAATTATGATAAGCACCCAGGGTGGTCTGAGAACCAATTACATGCGACAAACTAAAGTCAATGCAGGTCTGTTTTACGTTAAGTTATAATCGGCGTCATACAGCTCGCCTGCAGATCGGAATTAGAAGAGACAGAAAATATGAACAAACGACAATTTTGATATCATGACGGTTTATCAGGGTAGGCCTACAGCTATGTAATTATTCAAAGGTCATTTCTACAAGACTTGTCGAGGATGAATAATGCTTTCTTCATCAGTAGGCTAGCCACACTTTGATAGGGCCTTATCAAAATCTGAAGTAAATCTCACGCGCAGTATATTAAATGCGTCCATTTCTTTATAATTATTAGTGATCATTGCCTATAATTGAATTATAATTCAATTATAAAAGCACTTCAACTTTAATGATGTTTAAATATTCTATCATTCATGAATCCTTTCTCGTACCAGGACCACAATTATGTTCTCTCTAAATTCAGTTAGGGTCTAGTCTTGATTCTATTATTATCTTTAAAAAAAAAAATGTGTTACATTTGGGCACTTTTCTTTGTAAATACTCTCGGAACGCAAAATACACGATTAGGCCAGAATTTACACAATATATCAAACAATGATATCTTTCGCCTCTCGGTGCAAAAGTGATTGAGTCTGCAAGCATTTATCTATCACCGTCATTCTTTCATAATAAATCCAGGGGGGGGGGGCATTTCATGAAGGAACTTGTCGGATAAAGTCAATTATATCCGACAAGTTCAGAGAAATCAGCCAATCAGATTAAAGAATTTCTCAAAACTTGTCGGATATAATTGACTTGTCAGATATTTTATCCGACAAGTTCCTTCATGAAATGCCCCCTGGATGCAGAAAAATTAACGATTTTGCCAGACAAAAAATCACGCCGCTGCAGTGGCTGTTCCTATATATTAGCTGCTGCAGAACTCTAGGTATACAACACGTTCGAGGACAGTTTTCTTTAATTATTGAGCGTAATCCATTAGTCTTATAGGCCCTTTTGCAAAAGAAAACCGGTTGCTTCATTCATGTTGTCTATAATCACCAACACGAGCACATTTCCAGTCCTCAGTGTATAGGTCTCAGGGCCAGCGGAGCGTTTTCAAATGTGTGGGGCCCACTTCCGCCAAAAAAAAAAAAAAAAAAAAAAAAAAAGGGTCCCCAGGCCATCTCTCGCCTTCCATTTCCGGGTTTCTTCAGCTGACAACCGAAAAAAAAAAATCCTCAGCTCATCTCTCCCCTTCCATTTCCACCTTTTTTTTCCCGCTGACCAAAAAAAAAAAAAAAAAAAGGTCTTCAGTGGAAAAACATGAACCTTACCGCGCTCACACTTCAAGATTTCCATCTATTTCTATTTAGTGCCACTTACGTACTTCTGGGTTTAAAAAAAAAGTGTGGGGGCCCAAAGTGATGACACCTTATGTATTCCTTTGTATGATGCACAAAAAGTGTGGGGGCCAGAGCCCCCACAGCCCCCATGGTTCCGCCGGCCATGGGTCTATACAACTATATAGGGGCAAGCATGGTATTACCGGACGCATGGTATTACCGGACACGCACATTTTTGCGTACTAATGACATTATGTACGCGCGATACTTCGTAGATTAGCCTCACAGAACTTTGTGTGGACCGAAATCGCAAAAAACGCCACATAAAAATGTAAAAACAAAAAAAAAATCACATTTTACCTCAAATTTATAGTTGAGTGACCCGCACCTCTTCATAGTTAATATTTATGCATGTTTGAATCACATTTCACGACTAAAATTCTATGAAATCCCACTCACATACAGGAAAAATGCTGAAGATTCCAATAAAACCAAAAGTTCACTGATCGATATCGGAAATTTGTAGCTATCGTCCTCAAACGCGAACGATGCGGAATAGTTGTGCGCTGAGGGGCCCGCAGCTCATCACCCGCGCGTGCGCGTGCAGCTCCTATAGACAAAGCACGTAAACTAGAAGTATAGAGTCTAACCAGTTGTCGATTTCTCACAAGGTTTTATTGCGTGAACTGTTCGAAATGTTCAAGACAGACATTTTACCGTAATATATGAAATTTGAGCCTCATTTGCCGATTTTTTCTTTGTCATCCGCTCGGTGAGAATGTGTACGGTGATTTGTGGGATGAATTATGATTCTGGTGCAAGGACTAAGTGCGAAAGACCTCGATTATTCGATTACGAAAATCGCGTCCGGTAATACGATGCGATTTAGCACCGCGCAAAAAACAACTATTTTTAGAGGGTTATGTTTGAAGCATATTTTCTAAAAACTGGAACGAAGAATTGACACAAGTTGGCTGAATTCGTGATTTCCATGAGTCTGTGAATAAGTGGTGTTATTTTTAGCCGAAATTTCATCCACTGAGTACGGAAATCAAAGCCACGCAAAAAAGCGTCCGGTAATTGGATGTCCCACCCTACAGCTAAACATCAGTTAACATTGTTTGCAAGGCGGTTGAAAGACAAATCTATCGGCATTCATGTTGAGTAGAATGCACCGTCTCTATAGTCAAAGTGTAAGTATACGGATCAGAGAATGAAAGATTTCAAAGAATAATCCTTCTGAGTGCCATCCCTGTCTATATTATTACACATTACATCTCGTACTTTGTTGAATAATAAAGAGGCTTATTCACTTTCCAATCTTCGATTAATAGTCAAAACTCTGCATGCATTTCTCATTTTCTATCACTTTTTCCCATGAGTTTTTTTTTTTTTTTTTTCATGGCACTAGGATAGTGCGACATTTTCCTCATCCATTTCTCAACTCTGGAATGATCTGCCCAACTTCAGATTTGAATTTTGGATTTGAGGTGATTTCTCGTATACGGGACAGGTTGAACAGCTTGAACAAGAGTATACTAGTAGTGAATGATCCAAGGATTCATAATATGCATGAGCAGCAACTATACATCATGCTAGAACTACGTGATCACTGCATTTTGCTATCGCCCTTTATGAACATTGTGATGACTACTATGTTTGATAGCATGCACTGTGGTTGGAAACATGCGGAGCCAAGTTTTCAGCACCATTGTTATTTTCATTGTGCATGCCACGCAGTATGATAAATGGCGAAAAACAGTGCATTATTAATAGATAAATATGACTTAGTGTGTAAAGAAGGGTAAATAATTTTTTTTCATAAATAAATCTTTAAATGACATATTATTTTAAGTATCACTCAACACTTCGCACGTTGCGGGCAAAAATACTCGGGGGAAAAAAGTTGTATGATACCACATCATTATTATAAGAAGCGAGAAACCGAGCGAATAACTGGGGCGCACGTGGGCGCACGTCCCTGGCGCACGTCACGCGTTCGGCACCCGATTGCACGATTCACTACTAGTATTCAGCCCACGAGTAGCTCAGTCATACAGCCCACGAGTCATGCAACTTGCACCGGACTCGTCGTCGTTGACACCACGAAGTGGCACTTTGGCCAAAATCGCGTAGAAAATCAATTTTCTGTTTTCTTCATTTTTGTTATGTGTAAGTTATTCTCTATCATTTCACAGAATCTCAGGTCAGAATTATGCTTATTTATGCAAAAACTGGTATTTCTACAAGTGGCACAAGGCACAAAAACGCAGATCAGTAATTTCACAAAGGTGGCACTATCGAATGTGCCGCTTCGTGGAATTACAGTGCACTCCCGTTACAACGAACACGGTTATAACGAAATTTCGTTATAACGAAGTAAATCTTCTGGTCCCAAAATTATCACCATTAAAGTCTATGGTACAAAATTCGCTTATAACGAACACAGTTATAGCGAAATTTCCGTTATAACGAAGTCTTTTCTGAGCGCCACAGACAAAGAAAAACAAAAGAAATGTGCTCCGTTATAACGAAATGCGAATTGCTTTCGAAAATACGTAGCGGAACAAGCATTTATAGCGTCTCTGAATGGGTGAACGCTTCACACGACTGTGTGTTCGCTCCTTGTGTCACGCACAGTTTCTGGGGGGAACTTGCGTTTATCATTGTAATACAGTTGTCCCATCACATTTCACATAGCTTTCCAGTGTATGATGAGTATTCAGCAAACAGAATATGATATATGTACGTGGTTTATCAATTATTCCTTGTTTTCGTTATATATTGTATTTGTTCGGTTATAACGAAATTTCGTTATAACGAAAGAAAACTGCCGGTCCCGAGCATTTCGTTATAACGGGAGTGCACTGTAATTGCTCTGTGTGTTGGTTAGTTCACGAAGCGGCACATTACATAGACGCCCTGTGTTAAGACGTGCTACGCGCATCGTACGCGGACCACTTCCAGCCAAGCTACGATAATAATACGTCAATATCCAATGAAATACCAAGTACCATGTCATAAGAAGGTAAGAACTCTGGGTAGATTTTAGTCATCTATGATAATGGTGTTTATTTGTCATACTTGAAATATTTGACTTGACATTGCAACGCTATCAGAAACGTAAGATTAGAGACGTTCAAGACAAGTGTCTGATGTTCCTACTGTACAACGCAACTTTCAAGTTAACCTGGGCCCACGTACTGTGATCCCTGTATGCTATGAGTTATCAACACCCCCCCCCCCCCAGAAAACATATAGGTCTAGAGTCTACATGTATTAAATTCACGCTTTGCCAGCATTACCATTTTTTCCCCCTGGACAAACGTCTGTCCATTTAGACTTTCCCCTTTTTATTTGCTTGTCAGTTGCGTAGAAGTAAATGTTAATGATGTTCGTGCCTGTAGAAACGTCTAGTTTGTAGGCCGAGATGAAGTATTAATACCTGTACGGGCTGTACGCTGTTATTAAGAAGGGCTCAGAGGGGTCCGTTTTATGGAGTCATTACATATTTGAATCTCTCATAGATGTGTCTTATGAGCGAAAAGTCTCTCCTTAATAGGCTTTCATGAAACGGATCACAACCTTGTAATTTACATAGACATGAAACTAATATGCCAGGGAACAAAACATAATGTGATTATCTAGGCCTACACCCTCATTTGACCTAGTATCAAGATGTAGATAGACCCTAAAGCACGATGAAAGAAAACTCTAGACACCCATTTAAAATGAAGCAAAAAAAAAAATCATAGGGCTGTTTCCCGGAAAAAAATGGATTCCTAGCGTTCAGAGAATTATGCATTCAGGTTTTCAGGGAAACATCTTCACAGTCTTGTGCTACTTCATCGTTGAATACATAATGTGCCATTCTGGCAATGCATTTACCAATTTGAAACGTAACAGAGCAATTCAGAGTAATTTTGAAATTGTGTTTATTTTTTTTTTTGATAGAAAAGGCCCTGGATGTGTTAAGATTTCCAAGGTCACCAAGTCACATTATTCATGTAATAATTTACATGTCTGTGTTTCTGCAATTTAATTAATCCAGATACCAACAGTGCAGGGCACTTCATCTCCAGAATCACACCTCTACAGAAAGCAGTTCGGATTCAGAGGACAATGTTTCACCGCCAGTACTGTGTAACAAAAGTGTACTTCAGCAACAAGTGGAGAAATTATACATGCCAATCGTTGCAATGTTTTTCTTTTTTTTTTCTCAAGACTCTCAAGCATAAACACCCCTCCCTAACATCTTTACCACCAATATTTGACAGTGATGTCAGGCCTTACTTAAACTCATGTGTCCATGTAATTATTTCAAATGGTCTTTAGGTTTTAGTTATCCTCTGGTCGTAAGATTGATGATGAGTGACATGTTTAGCAAACAAAAGCACATGCCTGGAGCAATGTGGTTTTCTTATTTAATTAAAAATATTAGAAGAACTATGAATCAAACAAAATTTGGTACTATGTTTCACCACTGTAAATGTGACCGTGCATCACAAAGCGAACTAAAAGTCGCACCCCTTTATTTTACGCGAGGACTCAAAAAAAGTAAAATGGGTCAACCGAGTCAGTCTTGAGTTTTTCATATTTTCTGAAAGAGCAATCCTTGTACATTATTCTTCAGTTTTGGATCATAACATGAATGGGAGAGTGTGTTTTCAGCAGTTTTTCTACAACCATTTTTTTTTTTTGGGGGGGGGGGTAACAGAATGATCAGGTATGTCTTAAGGTCCTCTTTCCATTTCCTGAAATCCTTTACTCACTATTCACTTTCAAGTTTAATAACTTTTGAAAGGATAATTGTACTGATTTGAAAATCGACATTAATTGAGGGCAGAATGTGTTAATAGAACATGTGCAATTTCAGTTCAATCTGATAATTCCTTCATTGTTGTCCCGGTGGTTTACATCCTGCGTTTGTCCCTTTCATTGCATAGCTAGCACGACTTGGTAAAGATTAATTGCTTGAATAGACCCTGTTCTTCAAAGCCTCTTTTCTCAGTTCAATCTTTTTCAGAGTGTGTGCTTTCTTTCTAGTATTTAGATAGGTTAGGGGAGACCATTTGAATTTAGTTATACATCATTTTAAAGCTCAGAGTCTGCTCTAAAAGAATCTGCCCTCAACTGAAAATCAATGTCTGGCGACTTTTTGTCGGTTTTGTGATGCAGGGTCACAATGTAATATAGAATGCGCAACACTTTACTGTTAACTCCATATTTTCAATCAGTTAGCTTAATGATAGTATCCATAATATTTATTATATATGATATACATTGTATATTATCTCTTGTGTATTTCAGTCAGTTAAAAAAATCATTCCTTGAATAATTTCTTTTTGCCTTTATTTCCACATTGAAAAATAATTCATTTGTTAAAAAAAAAGAAATGAAAATTCGTAAAGTTCGAATTTACTTATGCCATTCGATATACCGTTCCGTACCATTCTTATTGATTTAGTGCTTCATATTTTGACAAACATTCTGAAACAGGCATAATGAATAATTACATATCCAAGTGCACGAAGAGGGTCCAACTGATATACAGCGTGTCCCAGAAAAAACGAAACCGGGTTTCCATGCAACTTTTTACTATCGAAATCATACATTTTCTTTACGAGCTATACATCAATGGAAAGATAAACTTTTCTTCTTTCATTTGATGTACAACTTAATGTTCATTGTTCATGCATGACTGAGTTAGAACAATGAAAAGTGGTGCTACCAAATTTTCATTTGCACGCGCAAATGGTGACTTTAAGTGAATTTTTCAGACTTTTAACGTTACGGTTTCGAAAAACAAAGTTCTTAACCCAAATATTCATATTTTCTTCTTTCATATGAGACCTTACGAGTCAAATATGAATAACGCATGCTTGAGAAAAATCTGTATGAAAGCATGCTTCATTTCTGCCAATTCTACGGATAGTCGAAAAAAGCAAGCATTCAGCTCTCCCGACATAGCATTAGACAATGGGCTCATCTGCACCGTTGAATTCACACAAAATAACCGAAGTGCTACAGTGAATGTTGTTGGCGGGGGGGGGGGGGGGGGGGGGGGGGGGATATTTACAGAGGATGCTGTATGAGACGAACAGCCCTTTGTTGTCATTCATTAAGAATAAGCTATGAGACATATCCAATAATTAAAGACTAATATCGTGAGTATAATTCTCAGGCTGCACGCAGTCCAATGGCTACGTGAAATCGTAAAACAATGATACACATTCTGATGATTTTATACCTCAAACTTATTTCACTGTTTTCATTCCGCTCTACATTTCCCTCACGCGTGGTTAGTCCTTCATCAGTGACAAGGTTTTGAAGTTTTTGAAGGGGGAGGGAAGACAGAAAGAGAGGGTTCTTCACTTTATTTATCACTGAACTTGCTTTGTGCATTTCAAAGGTACAAGTGCAGGACAAAAAGTCGTCTTCTGTTTTGTTCTGTTTTGTGTGTGGGGGGGGGGGAGGGCTTTTTCAGTTACTTTTCTCCCCCTTCACATTCCGCTGATGAACACCCTTGCTCTGTGGTTGGATCATGTGCTAATTTACGACCCCATTCCGAACCGTCTGTAACATTCCCCTTTAACCCCTCTCTTCACGTTTGTGTAAATTCATTGAAGCATGAAGGCCATTGTTATTTGCCAAGTCGGGCAGGCGTCGGGAAAGCTAACTGACTCCTTACTTACTATCCATCCTTCTGAGTAAAATGGAAGCATATTTTCAAATTAGGTTTCCTCGAGTAGGCGTAGATCATTTTTTACGCATGAGATGTCATTTGAAAGGTAAAAGAATGGATATTAAGGTCATGATTTCATTTTTTACAAAGGATAGCAGAAAAAGCCTAAAAAACTCATCCAAAGTCGCCATTTGCTCGTGCAAATGAAAATTTAGTAGTATTACTTTCTATTGTTCTAACTCAGCCATGCATGAATTATGAACAATGAGTTGTGCATCAAATGAAAGAAGAGAAATCAATCTTTCCATTCATGCATATCTCATAAAACAAATATATGGTTATGATCCCAAAAAATTGCAATGAAACTCGGTTTCGTTTTTTCTGGGACACGCTGTACTGGAAAAAAAATAGAATATTTGCTAGGTAATAAGGGGCATGGTCAGTTTCTTGGAATTGTTCTGGTTTTGAGGTTGTCGTTTATATTTGACATTCAAAAAAAAGGGTGTATTAATTTAATTATTTCACCTCCTGAGCCGTTTTATACCGCTCAAAGTCAGTGATCTAATTAAACGTAGAATTAGTGATCGTTGGTGCGTTTTAAAGTGCTGATATGCAGGGTAATGGACGTTGGTGTTAATTAAGGGGACGCAGGTATATGTTCCACAGAATTATTAATTTTCTTCCGCTTATCTGAATCTTAATCTGGCAGAGAAAAAAAGAAAGAAACTACACTGTATTGTTATTTTAACCCGTTCCGCAGCTAGCCTTTCCTGCAACGTGTGTATAGAAATACAATTATCTATTCTGTCAAATACCTTCAGAATATGATTATGTTATAACAATAAGCGGACAATGTAGTTTTCAAATGAACTGTCAATTTTGTAATACTAAATTTCGATTGCATATTTGAAATGTAAGCGCTTATTCAAGTCTGAAGTGGTATAAAAGATAGTTTTCATTGCTTTATCAACTGACCATTTTTCTTTGTCAGTGAAGAACGAAATAAAATATGAAGTGTTTCAGCACTTAACAAAAAAAAATTGTGGGGATCGATTTTATCATTTCTTTCGTACATTCTTTATTCAACCTTTATCATGTGGATTTGGTTTTGTTTTGCTAGTTTTTTTTTCTTGTATAGACGAATGAAAGTAGTGAGTATTCTATTAGAATAATAAGTATGATAAAAAGAGACTGAATACGGGCAGTTGATGGGGTATGAGGAGGGCATGAGATTGTTTCCAGGAGAGAGAGAGCCGGAGAGAGAGAGAGAGAGAAAGTAGACTTAACTGTAAAATAAAGTCTGCATGTGAAGTTATGAGACGTTAATCATAACTGTGAGCATCGTGAAACATAGAATTAAGCAAGAAAAAAGATCAGTATACATTAGAGTAAATGTACAGAAGTGAATAATTCTGATTAGGAATCAGCCCCTTGTCATTATATAAAAACAGAAAGCCCTGAACATAACAGCAACACTACTTGTTTTTTATTACATGCAATTGTTCTTGTGATATATAGCCAAGAAGACATTTGGGGTTTATAATGAAATGGCGAAACTGTCTACATTTTTACTGTAAAGGCTGCACAAATGATTGCAAGTAATTTCGGAAATTGCAACACGCGCGAATACCTCATTGTTGTGAACAAGGCGCACGTACGGTACGTCGTGCGCGCGTGCAATGTGCCACTTCGTGGAATTAATGAAACCTCGATTTGGGCGTGTGATTTCGTTCACGAAGCGGCACATTATGTTTGCAACTTTATGGTGCTAATATATTTTCTCCTCGATTTGAAAAAATCATAGTAGCCGGTGAGAAAAATACCCTTCTTGCTTTTCTGGTCAATAAACCATACATATATCCCCTAAAACCGATCGTAAGAGCAATTTCAAGATAGCATCTCAGAAAACCTCGTATTGTACTCGATAATACACAGGACACAATGGGGCGCGGCCCAATGTGCCACTTCGTGGAAACAATCGGACCGCGGTTTACGCGTATGATTTATTCCACGAACCGGCACAATTGTTTCCTGCCTCGCCGTCGCAATATTTCACCTTCATTATTTAGAATTGGTATGTGACTGTAAAGAAGAAGTTCTCCTCTTTCCGTTCATGTACAATTTATCATGTTTAGTTACAGAAATCCACTCGATTTGACGATTTCAAAAATCGTAAAACTTTAATTGCGTTTTTCTCGAAACGCGGTATTCGTGAACCCCGCGCCAAAGTGCCACTTCGTGGTGTCAACGACGTCGTGGGCTGCAAGGCCCGTCAGTAAGTTCTACCCAATGAGTCCGAAACTATCTAGGCAATCAAGGCCCACGAGTTTAACACTGAAAGCAAATAGTATACGCCCGCACGAGACAGAGTCCCGTGATCGTCGATACTACGAGGGTAGTGGGCCTCTTTTACCTGTAGTGTTGGACTCAATGGGCCAGGTTCAGTGCCTCTAAGTGTCGGACTCTTGGGCCTTGTTTGCCCGAGTGTCGACCAAAATCATGGGTTGCATGACTCGTGGGCTACATGACTCACTGGACTGTTTTTTTTTTTCATTGTCGAACTCGTGGGCATTACTCGTGAGTATCAGTCTCGTGGGATGACCCGCGTATATATACTGTGGGGCCTCCATTTTGAAAAAAAAAGGCACACCCTCTGCATAAACATCGGCATCAATCTGATAAAACCTCGCATAAACTAAAGCATTAATGAAATTGGGCACAAATGCTGATAATGTTATATTTCAACTTAATTATAACCTTGCTCTCGCGGTCCTTATTCATAATTATAGGTTTGTATTAGCGTTGTTTTGTTTGATCCCTTGCTGGCTGCCCGGAAAATGATTCTGCTTTTTTATCTCTCCGAATTTCTTTTCTTTCTTTTTTTAAGTACACTGTACAATGTATTTGGAACCTGATCTGAAAAACTACACACGTCAGTGCCCTAATTGTTCTCTCCTACCAAATAACCACACCCGACAAAAGAAGAAGAAAAAGTGAAACGTATGATCAGCAACGACAAAGTATATTGCATTTTGATGATGATTTATACAATGATTTTTATGATGAGAGTATATAGCAGCAACAGCAGTAGTAACTCATAGTACATTTTGTATAGGCCTACATTTCTAGTAGTAGTAGTAGTAGTAGTAGTAGTAGTAGTAGTAGAAGTACTCATAGTAGTTACGTAGCAGCAGCAGCAGCAGTAGTAGTAGTAGTAGTAGACAACAACATCGTCATCATCGTCGTCATCGCCGTCATCTTCATCATCGTCAACGTCATCATCATCACCATCACCATAGCACCAGCATCATCACCCCAACCATCGTACGGTTTCTCAATACAGTATCCTGTCTGAAAAGAAGACTACCGGTGAGCGAAAGGTTGAGATACAGTCAAACCTGTCTATAGCGGCCACCCAAGGGAGACGGAAAAAGTGGCCGTTATAGACAGGTGGCCGCTATAGACAGGTAATCCAACTGTGTGTGCATTGCTTACATGTACGTGTATCATCGTTGTATCCTTACATGTACATGTGTGTGTGTACGTATGCATACACCGTGTAGTGTGTTTCATGCATTTAACCATGCCGGTGTATATGAAATTGTTGCATAGTAGCATGTTTATTGTCGTGAAGAATCGTGCATTATTATGACTGAATGAGGGATGAATGCAGCGGTGGCGATCACTGAACGTTGCCCGCACGGCTACCGAACAGAAAAACACGCTGAATTATCGGCTTGGCTACGGCTCCATTGGGTTTTTGGCCGCTATAGACAGGTTAATATCTCCCCCGGGAAACAAACTTTGTGGCCGCTGGCCGCGTTAGAGAGGTGGCCGCTATACACAGGGTCTTAAACAGGGCTTTTCTCTCGGGGGGATTTTGCAGTGGCCGCTATAGACAGGTGGCCGCTATAGACAGGTGGCCGCTAAGGCAGGTTTGACTGTACACGCCATTAAAACCAAAACAACAACAACAGCAAAAGTTGAGAAGGCGGGGGGGGGGGGCGTGGGAGGGGCACTGGGGATAACGTTGAGGGGAAGACAGTGGGGGCTCGCCGCTCGCCCAATGTCTGCTAGCCTTCGCGCCTGGGCTTCATTGAGCCATCAACGCTTTGCGATCGCGCCTGTGTTGCTGTTGTGCATGTGTGTATGCATACGATGCTCTCATCATTGCATTACGATCTTTGCTCACTCTCTCATGCACTATTGTCGTATGTTCCTTCGCTGTAGATCGTGGTGACCTTCAATGCGTCGCAGACGGCCCCGGTTTATCAATAACAACGTGGGAAACGGAGAAGAAATCACATAGAATATCGTTTTCTTATTTCACAACGGCTTCAGTGTTTGCTCAGTAGATTCGTATTCCTTGTGAATTTTGTGGTTGAAATCACATCGGCGCTTGATGTATCGGAGACAACGGAGTGATGGTGGTATTGCATTGGTAAGCATGCAAATGAATGGCAATGTAAAGTGCACTAGAATCTACACTGTGTAAGTGCAGTGTAACGTTACACTTCATGACTTGTGTACCACTAACGTTCGCTAGACTCAATACACTAACCATCATGGCCATGCTAATCGTTCTACTTCTAATACTGATACCAATAGTAGTAGTACAGTGTAGTACCGGTAGGCCTACTGTGATACTAATATAGTCTGTATTCAGTGACCTGTGTTACTGTGCACTGCTAGCCCGACCAGACGCTGTACTAGCTGTAGTACGCTGCGTGTGGCGTGTAACCAAACTTATCCAAAGACACCTCTAACAAAGTTAGGCTCTCAAGGATATAACGTTTAATCATAGATATTAGTATTAACGTTACCTGTAAACTTTTATCCACAGCCGATGTTTGAACTCCAACCAATGTTTTCATCTGTGTCACAGGCACAGATTAGAAATCACTTGCATTGCACTGCACTGCCTAAGACTAAGTGCTATTAGAAAAAATATGTAAAGTTTACGGTACCGTAGTTATGGGTAAACTCGGCCTAGCGGGTAAAGTCGGCCGCCAGCGCGCGCAGTACATAAAATTGTACTGTGCGCGCTGGCGGCCGACTTTACCCGCTAGGCCGAGTTTACCCATCTACGGTAAGTATAACTATGTTAGTTGAGTGACCCATACCACGCACCTTGTCCCAACATCTATATTTTTATGCATGCAAAATCACATTTCGTCACTGAAATTCTGAAATCCCTCTCTATAGTCTTCTAAATCTAGTAGGCCTAGTGTAGATCTAACGTTAGGGGTTTTAGAGGTGGTTTCTAGGCCTACATACAGGAAAAATGCTGAAGATTCCAATAGAACCACTAAGTTCACTGATCGATAACGGAAATTTGCAGCTATTGTTGTCAAATGCGAACGATGGGGAATAGTTGTGCGCTAAGGAAGGGGCTTTCATTTTGTTCTTTTTATTCTTTATTTTCAAAAAAAAATATCTTACTCTCATCTCACCTGTTGGTCAATGTTGGCAGCCCTGCAAAGTACGTAAAAGACGTGTGCGGATGACCGTGATGCTCCCATAGACAAAGCACGAAAAAGACGTGTGCGGGTGACCGTGATGATACTAAGAGTATCTAAATTTATAACATGTAGTTTCTATTCCTAATACGAATTTAAGATTTTCACGAAAAACTGTTCGATTTTCATCACAGTTTGCTTAGCTGTGGTAACCCTGCCAAGTTTCAAGCGTACTGAACACAGTCCCGCACATAAATTTTTTTTCAGTCCGCTTGTAACAATTTTAAGCAGGGTGATGGTATTATGACCCCTGACAAGGTGAGGGCACCTCACTATACATGGACTAGAGATCTAGAGTTATCTACGTGTAGATAAGTAGTGTCGGAGGGCTAGGTAAGCCTATCTCTACTTGAAGATCTAGATTTCTAGAATTCTATCTATTTGTTTTGATTTAAACTAAATTTATGTCAAAACAAGTGGATAGATTTTTTTTTCTTCTCATCATGGAGAGTGGACATGTGCATGTAACAAAAAAAAAAATCATGTGCAGGGCGAACTTGTCACCATTTATAGGACAGATGTGAGATGGATGAGAAGTGAAGAGAAGGCCTCATGAGCACTGGGGGGAGGGAGCCTCTTGAGTACCCCAGAGGTGCTCATGAGGGGGAGAGTGCCTTGTAAGACGGAGCCCCCCTCATGAGTGGATTTCCCGGACTGGTATCTCACGGACTTGGATGATGTGCTGTTGAGAACATCAGGAAATATTTCTAAAATGGACAGGTCTCCGCACACACTCTTCTTGTGCTCTTACATGTTTATGTGTGCACGTCATGAGCCTGGCTTGGTTTCAAAGATTGTGCTCGTGCACTGCTATCTTGCAAGGATATAATGAGCTGTTTTGCACCATGAATAATTTTCAAACATAGTACAAACTCACCTTAATATTTCACAATCTAAAAACACTTGCATTTGAGTCTCCAAAATCTGGTAGTACTATAGATGACTCTTTAATAAGACAATTTTACATCTCATGGGATTTTTATAACTCGATTGCTTGAATTAAAGCTGTGTGCTGTGCATTAAGATTATACCACTTCAACATTCCCTCGCTATTCTCCATTTGAGTATAGGCATTTATTTACCTAGTGTACAGTATGCCCTGATGTTCTGCTGAAATTAGCTAGAACTGCAACTGCACTGAATTATCAGAATGCTGGTTGCTGAACACTCTTGAACTGTTGGACAAGTGAGGCAATTTTCCCTTGGTGGATGTTTATACTACAGTACTGTAAAGTTTGTTTGTTGTCCTTTTTCTTCTCTCTCTCTCTCTCTCTCCAGAGATTAAAAAAACAAAAACAAATGCAAAGCCCCACCAAGTAGATTTAGATCACCACACTTGTCCCACAGTTCAGGATTGTGTTGATGCAATCTTATCCTCATCCCTGTGACTGGCTAACAAACGAAATAATGATAATTATGTGTGCCTGCATTTGTGTACAGGGAATAGAATCTAAGAAGCAAGAAATGAATTTCAGAACTTGTGACCACTGTTTGGTTGCAGTGGCATTACTGAGAAGCTGAAACATGGGACAATGCTGCATTTCTGTAACCTAAAATATCAATGAGTGTCATTTTCAGGTCATGACTGTGTGTCAGTGCATTGCCCCTAAACCCCTGGATTGCCCTCTTTCCCCTCTACTGCAGTTGAAGCTTTCCTGGATTTTTTTTTTGGGGGGGTCTTTTTTTGGAGTATTTTTTTTTTTTCTGGCATGGGCTTGAATGGTCACATGATATACTCATGATACACTCTATTAGTACATGTTCTCATAGAGTCATTGTGTTGACAGCATTAGAATGCATGCTGCCTGCAGCGTACTTTCACTTCAACTTTGGGTCTATTCTTGTTTATTGTTGCTAGGAAAATCTAGACCTTTTGAACCCAGAATGACGAGTTGACTGAACTGAAGGATATTGGTACAAGATATTACCTGTGACACTGAGCAAAAAACCGAACCAAAACAAAAGAAAAACCAACCATTGATTACAATTTCTATATAGAAATAGACCCCTAAAATATCACTGTCACTGTGTGGTGGTAATGAAGATGTAATAAATGTATGCATGTCGATGGTAAAAAAGATGTACAATATACCACACATGTATCTAAGTGGTTTAGGCTCTAGACTGACAATATAGTGCTAAGACAAGTTTTTATTATGGTATTAAAATCACTCTACTGCAGTTCCACACCTGTGCACATCTGTGCACACATTTTATTTTTTGATGTGGAGGAATGGGGGGGGGGGGGGGCCTTGCGCCTTTGTTAAACTTTGATAAGAATATTGAAACATTCTTTTTTGATAATGTTAAGGTGAGTCTAGACTTGGTAAGATAACATTTCACAAGTGATTGAATATAATGTGATCCTGAACCTCTGAATATTGCAAATATCAGTTGATATGCATGCAAAATTCGTACAAACAAACAAACAAAATACTCAACAGGAACATAATCTGGTGTGTTCAAAATTTTGAATGTTGTAAACTGCTGTTAGATACAAAACAAGCCTGTTTTATATTAGCTACACCTTTTTGATATCAAAGTTGAAGGAATTTCTATGCAAAGTGAAAAATAATCGCAATGAAGAGCAATGAATCAAGTTACATTTAATTTAAAGGAATATATTGTATTCTTCATGCACTACCTTTTATGCAATAATGTGGTCATTCCATTTGTAGCAATGTGTGTAAATATCAAATTCATTTAAAGCATTTTCATTTGATTGAAGATTTAATCAGTATATCTTTTTACGTACTGTACCTGCAAAGAAGTGGGTACGTAGGTGTTATCATGGGCTCACTTTGGATGTTTTGACATATAGATTTTTGTTGTTCAGTTGTTATGTAAGAATGGTAACTAAGCTAGACTTCCTCTGTCCTATGTTTATTATTATTATCAGTACTATTATTATTATCATTATCATTATTGTTATTATTATTTTTATTATTATTATTATTATCATTACTGTTATGTCACCATTATTGTTATTGTTGATATTGTTAGTAGAAGTAGTAATATTGATGTTATTATCATCTTCATCATGGATCATCATTAGTTACACATTGTACATGTACAGGATACCAGAAAATCATGCCAAAACCTTTGGAAAGACATAGAATGTATGAAGGTAGATACATTGTACAGCTGTGTTGTAGATTTTGGCACATCTAAAAGTGCAGACGTCCATCCCCACACGATGCATAAATTTGGAACAGGGTTCTGACGTCACAGTGCAAACAATCATAGGGATCAAATCCATTCTGAGGCACGTCATGTGACTGTGAGAGAAGGAGAGATTGAGAGAGAGAGAGGCAGAGCTAGAAAGGGCTGTGTGCAGGTTGAGAGATAATACAACTTGTACTGTAGGCTATGTGTGTAGTGGAAATTTGTACTAGTATAATTATGTAATGTACGTTAATATTTACTGCATTTGCAATGTAGAGAATGAGGTACATTGAGTACAAACGTCTTGCAGTTCCATGAACATGAATGTAAAATGTAGTTATTGCCAGTCTTTAAAAGGAAGAAGTAACAAAAGTGTTCTGTAGTTTTTTATCCAAAAGCCATCATGTGAAATATGTAGTGACAGAGACACAGGTCATATTCCAATATGAAGTACAATGGATACATGGATTAAATAGGTAAAATCCTATTTGCAAAGGGATGCATTTTGCTATCATATTGTATTGTATAAATACAGTGTACATGAATGTTTCTGTGATATCTACCAGATACATTGAAGTGATGATTATCCCCCTTGAAAAGAGTTCCTGGAATTTCATGCTCTTGACTGTGATTTGTCGAGTAGCGCAATTCTATTGAATTCAATTCTATTGAATTCAATTCTATTGCACATATTGCACATATGCACATATTGTAATTAAGATTTGTTGTTAATCTGGGGTTTTGGTATGTTTGTTTGTTGTTGTTTTCTTTTACCAACACAGCATTACATGATAATACAGTCTGCCCTTTGCTTAGCATAGGCCTATGTGACTGTGACTATATTGATGGCACAAAAATTTTTATACTTATGCTGCATGATAAAATGGACCTTCTCTGATGTTTTCCATAGTTTTTGTGATGTTTAATATACATGTACACTAGTGACAATGAATGATTTCCAAAGTATGTCAGTCTCTAGCACATACTTCTAAGGTGCTTCTCATCAAAGCCTGTTCAGTAAACTGGATGAGGGTTTTTGTGGTGATACTGTACAGTGTGAGGATTGGTCACAGGGTTTTGTTTATTAACCCATTGAGGACAAGTCCTGTGTATACTCAGGCTGGTGTCTATGGAAAATGCGTATTGTAGCAAAATCAGTCCGTCCTCATTCGGTTAAAGGAGCATGGGCATGTTCCTTGTCCATTGTAGAGTTTTGTGGGGATTGCTTTTAAACTTTACTAATGAGGTGCCATTAGGTGATCTGGGCCCTATTGCTTAAAAAAAGATGCCATCAAACATACACTGTAAGTATGCAAAGGAAATCAAACATAATTCAGGTATCAGGATTGAGTATTCAAAGACTTATTTTTTATTTTCAGACTGACATTTGATCTAGAGCCTTTCATGCACCAGGGCCCTGGTTACAACTGAAGTACAGTGTACATTGTACAGTGGTACCTACTGGTGTGATCCCTGAGTCTTAATTAGAGGGACAATTATGGTAAAGAGAATCAGGGCTTGTGATTCTCTGTGTCTGCTAGATCATTTGTCTAATGATGCTATGGCTGAGTTGCTGGTCAACAAAAAAGGAGCCCCGTGACTCCATATTTCACTGTCAAGACCCCCTTCACTACCCCATCACGTGACAGCTTAGCATTTAGGAAGGATCAACTGAAAAGTTTGTTTACCTCCCGTGGGGGGTGTGTGAGAAAAGTAGTCTGAAGTACCAGACCTGTTGTTAGATACAGGAATGACTGTCCAGTATTTCATGCATGAGTATAGATAGACACACAGTGCACGTATACATTGTATGATTTCATAAATTAATAATCAAGATTGTCCGATGTCCAGCGCTACATACGTTGTTGTGCAGTCTAATGAGATGAGTAGTATCACGTGCAGCAGGGCTGCATACTGTACAGATACTGATGACAGGAGCTTGGCTTCACAAACAGAGCCTTTCCTCTTTGGTTGAACTATTGAACTATTTTAATGTGGCACTACCATGTTCATCACGTGCCATGTTACTCTGGTGTGTAGCACTATTGATTAGCCTTTGTCTGCAGACCCAGAGTCTGTCCCACACTGGCGTGGTGTTTTGATATGATTCAGTTTCATCACGTGCGTGGGGTACATGTGATAACTGTAATGTAAAGGACGTGTGCACACACAATGGTCTTGTTGATGCACCGGTTTGGTGTAGTGATATTCAGTTCCATTGTGAGGTGCATGAGTTCAACCGTGCAATGGAAGGAAGGCGTAAGAGGAGAAGTTTGCCTCCCACACGGCCAGCAAATCCTTTTTTTTTTATCTATGCTCTACTGGGATGGTGTTGAGATATGATTCAGATCCATTACGTGCAGCTGCACACTTGAGCACAGGGAGTAGGCGGTGACATTTTAATAGCCTTTTCCATGGAAGGCTGCTCAGGATTTGCACAGGCTTTATTGAGCTTCTGCAAATTATATATAAAAAAAAACAAACACAACAACAGAGTCCTATGTTTGTGTTAATGAATATGTTTTAGTATGAGGAAAAATGCCAGATGAATCGTACATTAATTTAGAATACTTATGTCTGGTGTTCAGTAGACCTACTGTATGCCTTCTCAATATTTTACACTGGGTAGAGTTAGGATTGGAGCATGTGGAATCCATTCAACAAATGTTGCCATTTATAGTTTCCTGAAGATTGGCGTGATATTCCAGTCGAGAGCAGTTCTGTTTGCTTTGATAGGTTGAGCAGAACCATTATATGCGAGGAGGGAAAGCCCTTTAATAGTGAACAGAAAGTTTGTATGGCACTATTCTTATCAATTCATATACATTATAATGACCTTTGCTTCATTATCATAGCCCATGATAGCTTTTCAATGACAGGCTATTTGTGTGATTGATATGCTGTGAATACATGGGAACTGGTGTGCATGATTTGCAGAGCTTCAAGATTCCCAATTTTATGTAACCCATTTCATACTAAATTCTGAAATGCCCATAGACTTTAATATGCAGGCCACCGGGTTCCCGTATGGAACAGGTTAAAAGGTTGTAAAGCAAAAGATACTGCTCAAATTTACATAATTTTAGCAGTGTTACAGTATGTTTGTGGCCTTGATAGCATGAAATGTGTGTGTGTGTGTCAAAGGAATAGCCGACAATGGTTTACTATCAATCTTGACATGTACCAGCACATTTTCCTGTCTGCCAATATTTTTGATTAATTCTGTCAATCACTATACAGATTGGTGATGTTTATATCGCACCCTGGCTGAATTATACGCAGTCCACTGTTGTTCATGTACATATCATTATGTAGATTGTTAGTTTTTTTTTGTCAGTGTATAATCAAAAGAATAAAAACTGGTGTCTATCCCATTCATAAAACATGCCTCTTGAATTGAAGTAAGTTAAATCTGCATCTACCACATCTACCTTTATCTACCGCAGTACATTGTTCGACTGCCGTCTATGTAAAGAGCACCGTCATTGTTTGTGTCAATGAATATGGAAAAAAGAAAGTAAGTCTGTGGATGAGACTAGCTGGATAGCATTTGACCTTAGACTGGAATGTACTCTGTGACTCTACTGTCTCCTCCCATTGACTTCTGTTTGCATCAGTGAAATGAATTACCAAAACAAAAACAAATAACAAAATTTTATTCTGAAATTACCAAAACAGAAAACAAAATGTTTAAAATTACCAAAACAGAAAACAAAAACAAAGGTAGCTAACAGTGAGTGTTAGTTCAATTTGTCATTTCTACCTCTAAGTACCTTAGCAATTTGATTTTTTTTTCCTCCATTTTTTGTTGTTGCTGTATTTGATTTTGTTTTAGTTTCTTTTCTGTTTGTGGATGCATGCCTGTGGGGGGGGGGGGGGGATACAGTGGTGGTCTCGCATACTGTATGTATTAGACTGTGCAATTACTTTTCAAATCTTCAGAAAATAGTGAACTACACATACTGTCTTGTAGTAACTACAGCTGTATGTCATGCTAGTTGTGATCTCTACCAAGGTTTCGAAAACAAACAAATTAACAGAATTTTAATAGAATGAGATTTTCCCCTACCTTTGGTTATTAAACAATGGAAACAGTTTTGTACATATTTGGACATACAACATTTAGTATTGTAAGATTGATATAATTTTTGTCAAGAGTTCAGACACTTTGCAGCAAAATATGTGTTCAAAAATACCAGCAATAATTTCCTCTTTTTTTTTTTCTTTTTCTTTTTTTTTTTTTTGCTATAGCAGGACTGGTATTACAAAAGTGATCATTTCCTTGTTTAGATTGCTCCACCTTTTGTTCATAGACTGTGATGCTAGTATTTTCTTGTCTTTAATTTGTAAGATCTTCACACATGCAGTTCAGTGTCATCTTCATATTTGGATGAGTCAGTATTTAAAAGGCTCCAGTCAATTTCCTGATTACTCTATACTGGTATGGGTATTCATCTACCGGTATTTCATGTTTACAAATTGACTTCCCTGTTTCTTTACTTCTATCTTCCTGCACGATCAAGGAAAGGTACTTCCTCAAAAATCAATCCCCATATAATTTATTAGGATGTAGGCCTATTTAAATCTTTGTTGATTTCCAACCAGCTGAGAGAAGAGAACTGAATCAATTCTGTGAATGATGAATATCATCAATTTCTGATTGTCTATTTCAAGTGTGTGATTTTCAGGAGAGATTGTTGCAATATATTGCATTTGTTTCATAATCAGCTAAATCATAATCAGCAAAATTTGTATGATTTGACCAACATAATGCAATGTTGTAACTAATAGTGTGGTACAAATGGTGTACATTGCTTTCATATTGGAGAGATGTTTTTGTATGTGAAACATAAAAATATTTACTTGTTGGCTAACCGTTCTGTTGCTTGTTAATCTTTTATTTTTTGTTTGTTGTGTGTAACCTATTTTGTTTGTTTGTTTGTTTGTTTTTTAACTACAATATATCATGGTTCCCTGTCAAAGAATAGCTTCATTGTAGTCTAGACAGTGAGTGCTTCTTGACCTGAAAATTGATTTGATGGTTCTCTTCCTGTTTCCATAATGAATGGCTTGCTTACACAGTTACAGTTATATTACCCTGTCAGATTTGCCCGGGTGTCTGGAGATAGAGTAGACGTAGGATTTAGGAAGTCCATCGTTAATGTAGCGGTTTTCTTGCAACTGCGATGTAATTGGTTTCAATCCCTACCCCCAATGATGTAACCATAGCTTTTCAGAGGTTATTTGAGTGGGAAGATTGTCAAGTTTCAGTCAACTTGTCCGTGTGTGACATTGAGTCACGTGCAGTATTTCTTAACATTTGAATATTTACTGAAAGTTCTTCCGAACTTTGCAGAAATTTTTGTATGTGTGTGTGTGGGGGGGGGGGGGGGGGGGAGGGTGTCAGATTTCTGTTTGATGGTTCATTGTGTAGTGCATTAATGTAATATCCCCAAATAGAATATGATTTGTAAGGAAGATCAAGCCATATGGAGGTGGGTGTAAACTTGCAATGCAGCTGTCAAAACTTTCAAAGACCATATGTGTATCAGAAAAGCTACTGATTTGGGTTTTACACTTGTACTGAGTGATATTAATGTTTCATCTCTGATTCTCTGAATGATAATAATGTTTTTAAAAGTTATGTGTCATTCTAGTGAACTCTTCAGAGGCACAAAAGGATTCATATCTGGTATTTATAGTAAACTGTACACCACATACAGGCTCTCGTGATGTCATGTTGAATTTTTGGTCAAATTGAACTTTACACTTTTACCTGTACATATGTGTTTCATGGTGTCTTCTTGATGCCAGAGCATAGGTTTAGAAAATTAATCTTGGCACACACCCACAAAAAAAAAGAGAACATGCCATTTTCCCTGCTCAGTTGACAAGGGTTCCCAATAGGGTACTGTATACGCCATATATTTCGCCAGTCTAAATTTTCGCGAGTCGAGAATTCCTGACGATTTTGTGAGTGGTTAAATTCGCGATCGTGTAGTCCTGTACTGAACAGAGAAGAGTACATGCGTACGTCACATTCACGTCGGGGATCAGTGTCAATATTTTCGCGTGTCTTTAATTTCGTGAATAGCACCTGACTCGCGAAATACGCGAAAATAAAAACCTCATGTAATATTTGGCGTATACAGTATACTATTGCGTTAACAGATTTGTAGATCTCTATGCAAATTAAAGGGACTTTTTTGTTTGTGAATATGCACTCAAGCTAAATTTTACTGATCATGTGATTGAACTTTCATATAGTCTAAGTGAAAGTGTGTTGTCCCTTATGTGCAAAAGTACAAAGTAAGTGACTTTAAAGCATACATTTTAATACAAAGGAATACAACTGTAGTTCTGGTGGCATAGGGTACATACATTGTATTTTGTATTTCAAATATTGCTAGGAGAAGTTGATTGGTGCCACCGTGCCAGTATTCCGCACTTTCCCCTAAACAGTCCGGAGACATTGCTGCTCTTTTATCTTTTAATCAGAAGGAAAATACACACAGCCAAATACAATTCCAATAGTTTATATACATGGCTGGTGTATAAAACTTGATCAACACTGTGAAATATGCAAGTTGCAACACTGTCTTTTACTTTGGAGGTACATTCTCATTAAAATGCTGGATCTTAAACTCAAGACTTGGAGATCAATGGATATGGTGGACAAGATGTCGGACAGACTCATGAATATTTTCCTTCTCTTTACAATATAGGCCTATTCTAAAAGCAAGTGAAGAAACGACCCATGTACAGTGTATTATTCAGGTGTACTTTATTTCTCAAGATGAATAACAGCATAATGTGTGGTAGAATCACTGGACTGGGAAATTCACAGTGAATACAACAATCAGCACCATGGGTTGTAGAAGCCAATTTCTAAGAGTCTGAGTGTATAGTGTATTACACTCTACAATGCCTCTATAGGTATTGTGGCTGAGCATGGGCTGGTTTGTACCAGGGAGGTGTCTTCCCACCTCCCTGTTTGTACAGTGTGGGTCAAGTCCATTGTGTGAGAGACACACCCCCACCCAACCTTCCTTTTGCCCTTCACAAAAGACTGTCAGGTGTGTTATGTAACCTTGCATCACCACTGACCCTGCCTTGGTTGCTAGTCTTGTCACTGCAGACACTTTTGCTCTGGGGATCTGGCAGTGGAGTGATGTAGTGGAGCTACAGTAAGTAGGCCATTTTTACTGTGTTGCATTATGGAATGAATAGATAATGTATGTGTTATCTTTAGAGTAGTGGTAATCACACAGTTGTTATCAAACTATTTCCCCATACAGTGTATGTCACATCAGTCATGCTGTTGAAATTTGTTTGTTTATTTTCAGGGTTTTGGATTTGAGGAAACTTGGTGTATCCTGCACTTTTTAACAACCAGATTATCATGCAATCTACATCACAATATGTTGTTTTTCATGAGAATAGTAGTATTTGTTAAAGGACATTGCTCACTCGTTAATCGGGAATTGCTTTAATGGGAACCCAAAACTTGATGTAACAAATTTGTCATCTATTATTTCTACCTCATAATCAGAACCAAAAACTGCTTTATCGGGACAAATTCTGACTGAAACACGTCCATTGCCTGTCATTTAGTGTCTAAACACAATAAGTAAATCCTTGGAAATTAAAGGATTTCATTTCCTTATCAGAAGGAATTGTTTTAACCAATTCTGGACAAGATTATGCCAGTTGCACAGTCTAGATATTTGCTATTATGCAGTAGGATGTAGTGCATGCAGTCACATCGAGGAGCATCGTCAGCGTCTACTCCTGTACTTACACACCTTACCACCCCTTCAGTGCAATGTGGAGGGTCACCTTTCCCACGTGCAGCACATACTCTCCCTGTTTGTGCAGAGTATGCATGAAGCGTGTGTGTTTGTTCATGACAGACAGCGTAAGAAGGAGGCATGAATATGAGAAAAAAGTGTTCATTGCAATCAGTGTCATCGTATAAATGTGCATATTGTGAACATGTTCAAGTTAGCAGTGCAGCCTCATTCTCTGCATTGATAAGGTCAGGTATCGTGACTTGAGATTTATTGTGAACTCTAAAAAGGGTTATTTTGTGGATCAAATCGTCTGTTGAGAATGAGAAGGGTGTTAAGTTGTCTTGAACACAATGGGTTTAGTGGCAACTTAACGCCCTTATCATTCACAACCATTGAAATGTACAAAGGTTTGTTTTGATGGTGCATTTGCACAATTATGGGACTTACATTACGTTATTTCTTTGTGTTTTCTTTTTTTTTTTTACAGGTTGATGGTGTGACACTGACTGGGGGAAAAAAAGTGCTGAGCTCAAAGGATTTCTGATTGCTGTGGTGTGCTGTCAACTCAAGTTTGGAAATCAAGTTTGGAAATTTGTCATAGAAACATCATTCATAGATTGAGCAAAAGCTGTACCGGAAGTACCATCATCCATCAATTTCGGATTGGAAGCCAAATACAGAATAGGTGTCCGTGCTGTCCAGTTGCAAAATGATAGATATTTGAAGATATGTACGGTGGAAATCAGGTGACTTTTGCTTGACATGCAAAATTGCTCTATTCCTGAGGAAGCGTGACATATGTCAACTGAGTGCGAGTTCATTGATCTGACAAAGATCTGTTGTTTCAAGTTGATATGATGATGTTTTACTCATAACTGTAAAGGATGATCAAGGTTGCAACAACAAGAACAAAGCATCCTTTCAACCTCATCTCTGCCCATTGACCAGTGCATTGTTTGATTCAGCGCATGACTGGAGTCGCAGGAAGTCGGAGAAGGTGACACATAGGATTGGGGATTGATTGCATATATTCACAGAGAACCTCTGGGAACATTTTAAAGGCGTGTGGAAGAGCTCAAGTACAATGTCAGCTCTGATAAGCTGCTGTCATTGCCTCGGAGTAGTTACGGATTCCAATCTGCTGTTAACTATGGAAATACCTGGTTAGCTTTAGGATTTTTCACGCGCAAACTTTTGCAGACAAGATATCTAGTCTCTCTGTGTTGAGTCACAGTAGTTTGCTCTTGACATAGTTGATGAAAATCATAGCCATCCAATCATTGGTCCTTTGTGTCTGAAATTATCCTGAGGGATTGAAATTGACGTCCATAATCATCAACGGAACTACAGTTTGCTGATGTGTGCTGTGAAGATCGTGATATCGGCAAAACGTCAATTATCAGTGGAGAATTAGTTGTCAAGTTCTAACGTTAGTGACTGCAAGCGACCACAGGGTCGACACCGCTCCCATCAGGGTTTGCTGACGGAACAATGACAGTGGAAGGAAGTGCTGATCCGCAGGATGAAACAGACTTTGGCATCGAGTACGATGATGCGTTCTCAAGCAAGTACATAGCCAAGCATGTCCTGGGAAGGTAAGAAGAAAAAAAAATCAATCTTACATCCTAATTTCTGAGTATATCTCTGAAAGAGTTATCTGTCTGATTGTTCAACACTTTTTTCCGGTCTTGAATATGAAGTGCACTCCCATTAGAATAAGCATGGTTACAACGATGTAAAATTAATGTCCCAAAATTATTATCTACACTGAAGCAGTATCTTAACTGTTTGGCTCTATCAACATTTTGATATACGGCATGAGACAGGAAAACTGCCAGTCCTGAGGACTTTGTTATGATGAGAGTTGACCTGTACACTATTTTTTCCTCTCCCTGTTTAAACCATCTTTACCTTCTCCCTAACTCTCTTTCTTTTGTCTGTCTGTATTCATCAATTCCAAAATCCCATTCTTTCTGTGTTAGACTTCACTCCTTTGTTTCCTAGTTCTATTTATTTCTCTTTCCTGCTTGGTATTGGCTGCCATCAGTCCAGGTATCTGCCTTCAAGAAAAGTAATGCCTGTAGTGCAGACCGATGGTCACAGCAGATTTTGCTCTGTATCCAATATCCAAACTTTCTGATTCCTTTTCGTAATCTGTACCTGTATTTTGTAAAGCGTGCTGGTTTATTATCAAAAGCATACTGTGTAGACAGCCTAGAATGATATTGAACATGTCATTCAACTGCAGTAAACCAAATATGTCAATGCAAATATTGTAGTGTGTTCACTAAAAGATATTTGGTAACAAAGTTTATCTGGATAATCATATTTGTTTTGTAGGGGAGTCAGCAGCACGGTGCGCTTGTGCGCTGATCGCCAGACGCATGAAGAGTACGCTGTCAAAATCATTGACATCACCAACCAGTACCATGGCGACGATAATCGAGCGGAAGCGATCAAGGAGGAATACCACAATGAGGTGATGATCATCAACACGCTCTCAGAGGGTGACGGACATCCAAACATCAGTGAGACATTTTTTCTTTTTTCATTTTAAATTCAACATTTTTGGATAGGAGATCACATAAAGCAGCCTGTAGAGATTCTCAGATTTTGAAGAAAAATGAAATTGAAAGTTGTTCTTGTGTATTGTTTCACATATAATTCACCGAAGTCCTTTTCTGTTGTGTGTGTGTGTGTGTGTGTGTGTGTGTGTGTGTGTGTGTGTGTGTGTGTGTGTGTGTGTCTTTCAGAAAGCATTATTTCTGCAAGAAAGGTAATAGTACCTCCTGGTAGAACAATTTGTCAATTGCATTTAAAAAAAAAGGTGTGATTTTTCTGTTTGTACAGCGGCATCCACTGATATTATATTTGCATTGATTTGAATGTCAATAAATAAAGATTATTGGAAAAAAGTGTGTGTGTGTGTGTGTGTGTGTGTATGTGTGGTGTTTGTGTGTATGTAGCAAGTGCTGTGTTTGTGATGTGTGTGGTATATTATGATATGAATCCTTTGTAAGCCAGTGATACTGATAGTTGTGGTTGAGCGTCTACCCTCACAATTTTATGTGTCAGATTTCTCTGCCAGGGTTTCGTATAAACCAAATTGAGACCTACATTTTACACAACAGTGTCTCTACCCCTTGTACATTATAGCATTGAATATTCAGAGATTACCACTAAGTTTAGAAAATGCTGATTACTTACTCTGGAAATAGGATCATCATGTTTGGGAGTTTAAGTTGCAGTTATTGTAGTCACTTCAGCATGAATTTTGATAGTCCCAACTGATGGGTTGTTACAATTGGTTGCTGCCAATGCAAAAGCAATTATTGTATAACTTGCAAGACTTGGCAATATCTTCAAAGATGACACAGGAAAGCCAAAATCACCATGTTTGCTGTCTTGTGTCATTTTGCAATTGAGAGCACACATCCTAAATTCCTCATTTTGTTTTACTTTTTTTTTTTTTAATGAAGCGATGTTGCTTTCAGCATCATTTCAGGACTCTTGACAGTTGCGTAATTGTCACACGTGGCAATTTTATGTTACTTACCCAAGGCTGAGATATTTAATTAGTGAGTTTCTGAGAATCTCGTGATGTCATTGACAGCAGAGCTCAGAAAATTGATTTTCATGGGTGAATAGCAAGAATGCAAACAGAAAAGTTTCTCTGTTGCTTTCATTGTTTCAAAGTGGATATTACCAGTAGCTAGGTGGAGAAAAGAGAAAGATCAGCAAAGAGAGTGCTGGAAAAGAAGGAAAGAGAATGAAGGGAAAGAGAGGAAGAGATAATGCAGTCATAAAAGTGAATATAATGAAGGCAATTATGGCTGGAGAGGGAAGAGATATATGACAGCAAACAAGGGCTGGAAGATGGCAGATGTATGGCTTGTATAGTTTAGATGTTGGTTGTAGAAATAACATTCATGTGAAGTAATGTTAAAATACTGCACCTTATCTTACTCTGCCATGGCCCAGGGTTACTTGTTCTTTTATCAACCTGATGATCTGGGCTACACACATTGTAGGCTCAAAATTTGTCGTAGTCTGATCGTGTAGTATTTGAAACTGAAATTCTCTGCAAAAAGAGAATTTTCTTGCTTGACATTGGAAAGAGGAAAGCATTTTTGTAACACTGCATGTCACACACACATCGCAACGCCCAGGGATAGGCCCATTTAGATACACAAGCTGGGTGCTGTATTACATTGTATATTGCGCTTTACTTTTATATTGCGACATTCATCGCTGCACACAAATATCTGCACACTGACCATAGGACCAACGGTAGGCTCCAAATCATGTTACAATGTATGTGACCCTGAGATACACATAGTACACATCAGCTGTATGTTGCCTGCTCACTGGTTACTGTATTTAGGGAGGTCGGAACACCTCCCTGCTGTATTCATGTTGACAATGCCAGAGCTGCCAATTTTGGATCTAAGAGCTATAGGCCTGTGTATATAGAGGGAGGCATAACAAGGAAACAAAATGACCAGGAGTGAGGGGAGGGGGTGAGCAAAATGGATCGAGTTACACCTTTCACTGGAGTCAGTGTAGTTCGCTGTTGTAAGTGCTAGCCAGTACAATACGCATTGAGGAAGAAGAAAACACTCTTGATGTGTTATTACAACTGTACCTTTAATAGGGCAACTACATGTAATTTGTGTTCCTGATACATGATACATGTAGCTGAAGGTGCTTGATTGGACACCCAGTAGAATGAATCAATGCTCATGAAGTAGAATCACTCTCTGAGTTGCCACTGTAGTAGGTTGAGTTTTAAATCTCTACAAGTGGAATACAATGAATCCTTGTGGAGTATTGAGCATGTTTTCATACAACTACATGTCTCACCTCTATCCCCTGTGTATACAGTGTACATCACATGAATAAACACTTGAGATAACAGGCTTCTTTCTATTTGAGTATATTCCTTCCTTGAAATGTACAACAATAAGGGGTTGCTGTCTGTTACGTGACATCGATTATGCAAGATATACAAAAAGAAATACATATTTTTTCGCCATCTCTCTTTCTGCAGTGGTACTTGTAGAGTACTGAATCCTAGTTAAGGTTTTGAGAGAAATGTCCATCTTCCCTAGGTTATCTTCTTCTAGCGTATGGCACAATATGCCTGGTTGATACTCTTTGCTGACTATTAGTAGTCACCTGGGGCACAGCATGAGCGGTCAGCATCATTTGCCCATTTTCTTACATGGATGAGTAGGGGACCACTTCACCGGGTTGGCACCCTGCTCTGCGATGAGTGAATGAAGTGGGATCTTTTACATGCTTGAGTTGTGGCTAACACATACACACGGGACCTCCATTTACTGTAAAACATGATATATTCGCGGCATGAAATTTTCACGAATTGGAGCCGACAGCCTTTTTCATGGCATGAAATTTTCGCGAATTGCTACTGGCGTTCAATGCATGTAGTGTAGACAAAAGCTTTCGCGTGCATTTTAATTACGCGAATTTTGGCGCTCGCGAAATTCGCAAAATTAAAATGCACGCGAAAATTCCTCATTTTACAGTAATATCCGAGGGATAGAGTGTTTTGCCTCTTTATACTAGAGGGGACACAATGCTTACACACAACATTGCTCAGTGAGACCTGGGAATCGAACCCAGTATCCTTGGATCTGAAGGCATAGGCCTATTTGATGCGCTACCAACTGAGCCGTATCACCGCCCTAGGTGATTTGTAGGATCCCTGCAATGCAGAATGCCCTCTGACCCATTGATCTTTCATGAAATATAGGCAATGATCATTTCCTGACTTTTCTCACTGTTCATCATTTACTTGGAGCACTTACAGCAGTAGGCCCTAATGTGATGAGATGATAATGCTTTACATACGTAACTCACCTGTAAGTCAAGTACAATGTATCTCCATTAATGTTGTATGATACTGCAGGGCCCTGAGTTATTAAAGCAAATAGTAGTGTCTGGTACATTGAGCGTAAAGAGTACCATCGTAAATGTTGCCAGGTTTTTATCTTCAAAAATAGTGACATTATATCATATGTGTAGTGATCATGATATGGTGGGAAAGAGAAACAGCATATTGGAGCATTCTGTGACAAGGAATATTCTTTAGTCTTGTTGATGTTTTGAAAAACAAATTAAATTTGAATATATGTGGCTTTATACTTTCAGCATACAAGTACAAGCAGTGAGTGTGTAAAAGAGATGTTTTGTTGTGTTTTTTTTTTCTCAGCCAAATTCATACACAGTATCCATAGTGAAATATGATATTTAAGCCCTGCTTTTAAAACCAGAAAGTACAGTGTTTCAAAACCAGTCTCAAGTGGAAGGAAGAGGAAAAGCAAAACACAGGGAAGATAAAGGTAGAACTGCAGGAAAAACAGGGAAGAGAACGGAAAATTGTACTCCAGATTTACAGTGATTTACAGTACATTCAGCATTGCAACATGAACCGACTCATGGTTTAATTAAGTCTTGTGTTAATCCTGATATTGGTAACAGAAAGATGTGTGAGTGAGTTTTCCTTGTGGGTGGATAGCAAGAGAAAATAACATGTTCTCAGGAGTAAGATAGTCCCCAGCCAAAATTAAAGTCATACAATTGTGTGCAAGATCAAGTAAATTAATTGTCACAGGGCATGATTTTACTGAAAGAATTAATGAGAATCTGCCTATATGCCCCAAAATTAAATGGATGAATTTATAAGAAAATGAGGTGCCACATTCTTTTTTTATTAGGAAGTTATTATAATGCAGCGATCAATGAAGTGCTAACGTTTGATGTCTTTTCCTTGGAGTAAAAGGTGCTGGCATGTTATTATGTCATACAAGCTTATTTTCTGCCCCCTTTCAAAAACGAGGTCAGTGCTTGTGTAGGGTTGCATTGTTTGCATTTTCCCATCCCTGGGAATAATCCCATTTGTATTTGTTCATTGGTCAATAATCTCAGAAGTGGGCGTGTGGAGGGCGGGGCCCTCTTGTTTATGGGTCATGAGGAGGTCAGCACTGTTTGAAGAGTCAAAGAGGGCTTGCATAACAGGTACTGCAGTAGTCCCAAGTTATGTAAAGGACGGAACTCTGGCTTGAAATTCACGTGGCTGCCAACATGGTTTCTAGGTGGTTAGCTCCCTTGTCCACATCATTAGCCTTGCCCCCCCTCTCTATTTCCGTTATCATTGGTATGTATACCCACAGTCTAGACATTAAAAGCAATGGGGCTAGGGAAGTCTAGATGTCAGTGTGAACTCTTTAATAGTGGTGAAGGGTAATATCCCAGTTAGTTTGGACTAAGACTGATGTTGGAGGAAGTTGTTCCCTTGGTATAGGAGCTTCATTCTTTAACTCCATCATCAGGGAAAAACTGCGACCAAATAGGGCAGAATGTCGCCGGATTCCCCGATTTCTCTGTACTTCTGGGCAAGACGTGAGCCATGATCTCATCAAGAATTGGAATCTGAAGATCCCTGATTATAAAAGGATTGGTCCCATTTCTTTGTGATCGAGGATCTAGTTTCAGTGTGCCAATATGCCAGAGACTCACTGTTGCCATGGCGATTTCATCCAGTGGGAGCAAGTGCCAAAGCCAAAGACATCTCATCTGTGCCATAGGGGAAGAGCAGGGAGGGAGACATTGGGTACGGAATTGAGCTTTTGTTCAGTGAGCATTGTTTCTGGACGTTCAATAGAAGCATTGCAATAGTATACCCAATAGAGCCAAGACGGGAGATAGGAATGGGTGTGTATATGTACAATATGTGTGTGTGTGTACCGATATGTGTTTGTAGGTGCATGTGGTTAGAGAGATAGAAATAAATATGACAGGAGACGATTTGAGTCACTTCCTCACCTAGACATTTGGGAATATGGAGTTTTTCAGAAGTGATAAAAGTGCTGAACATTTTATTTTTAAGGAAGTTGATGTTGTTATCATATGCTATACAGTGTGTTAAAGGTACTCCTGACACACTGGCATTATGTTCTTTGATGCAGTGTAAATTTGTGGATGTGTGTACCAGGTACATTTTATTCAATACTCATGCTGTATGATTTCCTTTTTGTTCTCTTTCCCTGACAGTCAAGCTGATCGATTTCATCGAATCTCCCACCTACTTCTTCCTCGTCTTTGAATTGTAAGTATAATTGACACACTCATCACTATTTTATTATAGTGGGTTATGTAATTTCCAAGTCGGGCATTCTGAAATCAGCATGTTAAAGGACAAGTTCACCTTCATAAACATAAGGATTGAGAGAATGTAGCAATATTAGTAGAACACATCATTGAAAGTTTGAGGAAAATTGGACAGTCCGTTCAAAAGTTATGAATTTTTGAAGTTTTTGTGCAGTAACCGCTGGATGAGAAGACTACTGCAGTGTGTGAATAACTTAGATGTCACATGCGTACAACAATATAAGGAAAATATAAAGAGAATTTCACAAAATTTCATCTTTTGAAAAAAGTACACATTCCCCCGACTCGTTACCGACAAATGTTATGGGTAATATTATTCCCCCTGCCTTTAGAAAGAGTCAAGTCAAGTGCTCTTTTATTATGCGAAAAAAGTGAAAATATGTTGAATTTTCTTTACATTTTCTTTATACTGTTGTACGCATATGACTCACAAGCTGTAGTAGTCTCCTCATCCAGCGGTTCCAACACAAAAATTTTAAAAATTCATAACTTTTGCATCGATTGTCCAATTTTCCTCAAACTTTCACTGATGTGCTCTACTAATATTGTTGCATTCTCTCAATCCTTATGTTTATGAAGGTGAACTTGTCCTTTAATTTTGTGCTTCCACAAGATATTTGTGCAGAAAGGTATTAGCTCTAGATCTTTCCTTCTGACTTTAATTCTTTATATTTTATCTGGTAGTACATAACTTTAGAAAAACCTGCATGGCGTCTACCAGCTACGTATTACATGTAGGTCTGCATTCCATATCACACTGAATTTGTGAGAATGTGAAATCAAAAGGTTCCAATATTGTTGCAGTAGATGTATATAGGGTGTACACAACTCATTTTGACTTCAGGCTGTTTCCTGCGCTCATTTGTTTTCTGGTGTCCATGTCATCGTTTGTTTACTTGTTTTATTGCGTGTAGTATTTTGCTTCACAGAGACCATTCATTTTTCTCCTCCCCCAGATGTCCCTCAGGGGAACTTTTTGACTACCTCACTGATGTAGTCACATTATCAGAGAAGAAAACAAGGTGAGGCAGGTCTTCATTTTCATCTTTGTCATTTCCTCTTCTTTTTCCTTTCTTTTTCTAATTACTTTCTCTTGTTTTCATTCTTCAGTAGTAGTAGTAATAGTAGTAGTTAGTAGTAGTAGTAGTAGTAGTAGTAGTAGTAGTAGTAGTAGTAGCAGTAGTAGTATCATTTTAATCATCATCATTGTAATTATGATATTTATGACGATTTTGCTGCTGACAATAATGATTTCTTATGGCCAATCAGATTTTCTCATTAAAGCCTTCTCCCCCCCCCCCCCCCCCCCCCACAGACACATTATATCAGCTGCATATCATTACAAAAACAGCACACAGAATTTGCAACTTTGAGCAAGTGACTTGAACATAGACTGCTCACTGTTTCTCATGGGGGAAAAAAAAGGAAGAAAAAGATACTTATTGATCATGTTAGTGAAATAAAGCTTCATCATGTCACAATTCCTTGACAATACAGCTTATATATTTGTAGGCATTGATGCATATATCTCAGATGTTCAGTGGATTTATTATAAGCATCATTTTTCAAATATTTAGATTTCTTTTCTATGTTACCAGATATTTACCTTCTAAAGACAAACTCGGATTTCTTGAGGCAGAGAGTGTGTTGGTTGACCACACTACTTTTTTCCAGCAAAGTCTTAGAATCGTGAAGTTGATGAATGGCTAATCTGCACATGCTTCCATATTTGTTTTCTTGTTTTTCTCTTTCAGGGCAATAATGCGGAGTGTGATCAGCGCAGTTGCATACATTCACAGCAATAACATTGTACATAGAGACTTAAAGGTAAACATCTGCTTTTTTATGCTGTCTTTCGTACACATGAAAGTTGTATACGTTTCTTTCCTCACTTACCATGTGTAGATGTATGCTGCTTTGTGTCTCAGAATAGTCTTACATTTGTAATATAGCAAGTAACAACAATAATAGTGTCTTATTATATTTTATAAAAAAATTATCCTCTTGAGATTGGGTGAAAGAGCACGTGGTTGTAAGTATTTTCAGCTATGTCAGAATGTTGACATGTTTGACTTTCCATGGCATACTATTTGCAAAGTGACAGTCACTTTTATGATAACATTTTGCAAACACTATTTGCAAAATGATGTCACAAAGCAATTCTGACGTTTTGCGCTGTTTCATACCATCACTCTGTGAAATGTAACTATTTCTAACAAAACAATTGTGACATCACAAAGTAATTCTGACATTGAGTACTTTTTCAAACCGTCTCCCTGTGAATGTAACAATTTCTCACAAAACAATTGTGACATCACAATGCAATTCTGACATTGTGCTGTGCTTTGTATGGTCAGTATAGGATCCCTCGACAACATCACATTCATGACACAACTTCTCGCCTCACATTTTTCCGTTCTTTTGTTTAAATTTTTGATCCAAACTATAAAGCAAATTTACTTCGCCTGATTCCAAGTTCCTGGGTAAAACTATAGGCCTCGGTGCCTCCAAAGGTACTATTCACCTTCTGGGCTGTGTGCCCCCTCAGTGAATAGCGCTATTTTGGAGTCACCTCCGCCCATAGTTTTAACAAGACACTCGCTCAAGACAAAGTATGTGTAATATCTTGGTTGTCTTTATCAGCATCACTAGGTATAGAGTAGTCACAAAGTATGGTAGGAGTTTGAAGCTTACATCTCGGGCCAGAGCCAGAATCTATATAGTGTAAAATCCCGAGACTGAAGCGAGGCAGTCTATCCGAGGAAGGATAGGGGAATCTCAATATCAAACCATGAGACTCATATTGAAAGTGTATCTGTACTCAGAAAGTTAATATTTTTTTTTGTTCCATATTGTAGTTTATTGTAGTGGTAATATCTCTGAGAGATCTGACAGTGTGAGGTAGCTCCTGAACAGAGATACCAAATTGCAAAGATCAGTCCCCAAATGCCAAAAAAATACAGGTGCCTTGATCTTAGACTAGTTGTGTAGGGTTATTGTTTGCATTCAATTGCATAGTCCAATAACTTTCTGTACAAACTTTGATGTTCAGTGTCGCTCTTCCAACTCGCAGACGCACATATGTACGTACAACGTACGCAGCTGGATGCAGACAGGCAACAGCACAGTCCTATCAGCGGCGTGGCAGCTTGCGTTGTCATGCGGATGCAGCGTAGCAGCAGCGACTCGAGAGAGCTAGCGTGCCAGGCGCGGCTGGCCGGGCATCCATACATGCAATCAGATTCCTGTACTATCCCTGGTTTGGCCACCCTCAAAATTGCAAGGCACGATACTGCGCCTGGGTGGAGAAAGCTTTGCTTACTTTCCATTTCACTTTTAAAAAGTCATTTTTCATACCTCTTTAGGTGCAACCTCTCCCTTTTAATGTCACTCTATCCTTTCCCTTTAAATTTCAAAGTAAAGTAGTTTTTTCATGTTGTTGTGTGTATCTTTATATTAATCAGTGATTTGTTAGATCACAACCATTTAGACCTAAACTTTTTGCTTTGTCATGCTCAGCAGAACTGCTTGCTTATATGTTCAAATTTGTCGGAACTTTTTCAACTCTGAACTGTGAAGTTCCCCTGAATACTACTTTGTATGCTTTGAGAATTTAGCAATCAACAGTCATTCATTTTCTCCTTGTAAAAGACGCAACGATTTCTATAATTTCGAGCATAAGTCACCATTCTGCTTGTAGTTAGACTTGCGAGCCGATCCTGCCCACGTACTTGTAACCATAGCTAGAACCGCACTGTGTGCATTGCGTGAGGTTCTATACTCTTTGCAAGTACAAGTGTAGATCTACATTGAAACTGCCAAACCAGCGGAGCAGAGTGGAAGGCCATTGACTGAAGTTTTTAAATCAATTTTTCTCAGGAAGAGTAAATGTCAAAAATTGGGGGGTTGTATTGGTACAATACGGTACAATATTAATGCCCCTGATAGGCATCCTTATGATGGTTGTTGTCTATCTTTTCCTTGAGTTTTTGGTCGAAACTTCGCCAAATTTATGGGTGTGTACAGGTAACTGTGTATAAAAGCTATGTGCGTGTATGCGTGTTTCACCATGCTTGCTTTACGTGCATTCATATAATGTATAACATACATGTATTGTAGACACACACAAGGATATGACTTGCTGCAGTTGCATCCCAGCATCGGAATGTCTCACGTATATGCTGTACATGTAGGTGTATCAAGAAGTGAGGCAATAGCGATAGAAAGTATTCAGTTTTAGAATGTTTGCACACACTGGGCAAGCAAAGGAAACATACACACACCAAAGGACTATTTAAAGTACAGATACTATTTTGTGAAATGCCTACTACTGCAGCACGCATGGTCTTGCGCGGCTATACAAAGATAATATTTCTCAGTTATGGAAGCTTTTTGTGACGAGCAGCAGCTTTCGCTAAGGTACTAATGACATGTTTTTAACACCTCTTGAATCTAAATTTTAGGGTACAGATACACTTTTTAACCCATTGAGAACTGCCTGATTTTGCTACAACAGGCATTTCCCATATTGCCCGGGCATACTCGGGACTCATCCTCTATAGGTTAATCTTGTTGACGACTATGTTTCATTCTGTATCTTTATCATAGAATATATAATTCAATATAATATACAATGTATGAATAAAAATATAGATATGATTCAAAGTTAGGTCCACCTCAATTTTTACTCTGCTGACCTACCCACTGAACTCTGATTCTTCTTCTCTAATCTTCTAAAATGACAGTACACTGTTCTGTAAATGAGTTGTGCTTGTTTCCACTTTACCTTAGTATATCCATATCACACGTCATTAAATGCCAAGTTTGAGGCAGGAGAATTTTCAGCTTGATTTTCATAACATTTTGCCTCATTGATGGTCTGGATTTGAAACATGGCTCAAGCATCCCGTTTGTGATGATGATGATGATGATGATAAAACAGCATTTATATAGGACCATTTACCTGGAGAAACATTTAAAGGCGGCCGGGCTCCCACAATGTGTCACACATCATTCACATCATGGCATGAATTATGGCATGAATTTCTACCATCATAGATACTTGCTCAAATAATTGGCCAAGAGAGTTCAAAAGAATACTTTAAATTGACATTGTAGATAACGGCAACCAACATCTTGAATGGCAGACACATTTGATACAGTATGAGCCTTTGTTGTATCGAAAATTTATAAATGCATATTTTTTTTCTATTTTTCTTAATCTCTGCAGCCTGAAAACATTCTCCTAGACAGCGACATGCGAGTCAAGATCTCAGACTTTGGCATGGCAGCTGAACTCTCCGGGGGCGTGCTTCTACGAGGTGATTGATTCAGATAATTTCAACTGACTGGCAAATTGCCTTTCATTGATTGATATCATTAGTAATTTCCCTTCATTAATTAATCTTTTTATGATCCAACCATACACTACTGAAGGGAAATTTGTTTTGTCAGGAATATTGTTCTCTCTGGGGTGTCTTTTTCTTGGCTGTGCAGCTATTAAGTCGTTAGTTCCGTTTGGTATGATTTTTGCAAATTTATTCATCTGTTAATGTATGCATATAATGGTGCAAAAATATACCAATCAAACTAAAGATCATGAAATCAAAATTCTCAGAGGGAAAGTCAAAGGCCAAGCTTCACAATTGCAAGCAACAAATGTCAAGACACCCCATTTCTGTGATCACTTCTTTGGTGTGCAACATTGGCCCAATATTCAACCAAGTCATCCCTAAGACTTTCATGAAATTGAAATTGTCTTTTGAAAGGATCTGGATTTATTTTAATTAATTTATTGGTATTTATTTATTTATTTTTTTACTTAAAACCTTCAGAGCTTTGTGGAACACCAGGATACATGGCACCCGAGATGTTGAAGTGCAGCATGGGACTGGAGAACATCACCAGCTACGGTCAGAAGATTGACCTCTGGGCCTGTGGAGTCATTATGTTCACACTGTGAGTTTGCACAACTTGCTTGAAACTGTCAAATTCAAGAGTGTGGCATATTTCCTAGTTTGTCATTGTGTTTCCCTGTTGTGTTATATTTGATGGAATGCTAGACAGACAGACCTGTAGACAGACTGATAAATGGATGTATTGTCTGTCCAGAAGCTTTTCAATATTTAAAGGGATCTCATAGTTTCGGTTGGGACCTAACTTCAGGTTTCAAGCGTTTTTTTGGTGAGGTAATGAGAAACCAAATGCAATATGAAAGAGTATATTAAATTCCAACAGGAATTCAATAGTTATTTGAAGAAAATTGGTTTTAAAATGGCTGAGATACCCAAAACAGAGCAATCTTAATATTAAAAAGGTGGGTCTCACATTTTATTATGATCACTTTGTTTTACTTTGTTTGTGGATGTCTCGGCCATTCTAAAACCGATATTTGTCAAATAAACTTTGAATACTTCTGAGAATGGTATGCTCGGTACTATTTCACAAGTGGTTTCTTGACATCTCTCAAAAAGTGAAAAGCCTAATCCTCATCTCCACCAGTACTATGATACTGACTCTTTAACTGACTTGACTAACTCAAGGACTGACCAACATACTTTCTGCCAATTTACTGACGAAAAGACTCATGATTGACTTCACACTGATTCTTATCTATAGACTGAATGACGAGCATGCCTTCAGACCAACTCCTTGACTGAAGACACCCTGTAACCAATGATTAAATTGCCATCTAAACTTTCTGCCTAATTATGAGTGACTTTCTCAATGACTAACACATCACTATCCAAAAGTAAATTGACTACTCTACAAACCCTTTCATTCAATTGACTAACTGAGTGTTGGGCTAAATAAATGACTGACTTACTAATGGATAGACACAGTAGTGCTAGGATTGTAAATTCCATGCTGTCACCTTGATTTGGGGATTCCCCTTGTTTGTGAGAAATGTGTGTGTGTGTTTTGTGTGTGTGTGTGTGTGTGTGTGTGTCTTGGCAACTCTGTATGATTGTCATTAGACATAGAATAGTACAGATACTACAGTACATGTGCAAATAGAATCTCATGACTGAAGTCTAGCAGGTTGTGTTAAAATCGTGTCTAGCTTCAGTGGATTGTGTCAAATATGTGCAGTGCCAAGGCAGATCAGGTATTAGGCATGTGGCACAGGTATTGCTTCTGATAACAGTGCTGCCTAGCAACCAATGGAAACAGTCTGATAACATCACATCCAACTGAAGGAAGGATATGTCGTAAACCATGTCTCTCTGATGAGCTTTGTCCCGCACACTTACTATTTTGGTCGCACGAGCCAGAAAACCACAATACAGGAACACTGTAGCTATCTTACTCAGGGTTCACTTCATGAAATTCCCAATAATGATTTATCTCTTGCTATTAGTAATTCTTGCACAGCGTGTGTCAGCACAAGATATTTGTGGTAATGACTCCAACACTTTTTGTCAAATCATGTTCAGGGATGAGATAATTCCATTGATGATCTATGTCCACAAGAATTAATTGTGCCATGTGCACTGATGACGTGTGTTTTATTCATGACTATTAAGAAGAAGTCGTGGAAGTATTGTAGAATGTTGGTAGAGTTGCAGTTGTCTACAGTACAACTGTGTAGTTATGAACTTTTGTCTGGACAAAGTGAGAAACAGAAAGAAAGAAGAAACAGAAGAAATATTATGAATGTGCAGAAAGTTCATTGAAAGTTATTAATAAACAGTCTCTTTTATTTAGGAGAAATTACTGCATGATGCTAGGGATTGAGAGAAACTGACATTGAAACATCTCTGCATGTTTCACATGAGGCAAGATAAATGTTACAAACATTATGGTTAACGCTACGAGTGCTAATTTGACCAGAAAGCCCCATAGGGTTGTACACACTGTCTAAAAATCCCCGCCACAGAAAGGGTCAAAGCACTGTGGTTGCACATCTTGTCAATGCCCATTCACCATAGAATTCCTAGGTAAGATATATTTCAACTACAGTGAACAATTCATGAAGAAAATTATGGGTCTTTCGGAGTGTAGATATAATTGAGAATGTGACATTGGGGATGAACTGCCAGTGATCATTCACTCCCGACACGTCACAAAAGTCACAAATGTCTCACGCTGGGAAGGGAAGTTGGACACCATGACTGGTTTCCTGATTGCGATGCGTGACTTGGAAGCAAAATTTTGGCTTTCGTGTTCCTCTGTCCTGTGCCAACCAGCTTAATATAAACAAGGAGGAAAAATCCAGTTTATCACATTAGGTCATCATTCACTAGGCAGCCAGATAAGATTCAACACTTCTGTCCTACGGACGTGCTTTATGTGAATGTTGTGGAACTCGTCACACTTTGAAGGAACAAACTTAAGCAGGCCAGGATAGCATCTCATTTCAAACATAAATTGTGATCATCTGTGCCTTGGATTTTTATCTTGGAATAAAGATGAACCGGAAAGGTATTCTATTGGTTGATATTGGATAATTTTCTATGCTAGTGCATTGTAATTTGGCAACTATCCTGGCAGTTTTTTGATACTTTGTTGCACATACCGGCAATCTGTTCTTGTATAGATGAAATGAATACACGGTACCAGAGTTATGTGCTATGGCATATATGGAGGAGAGAGAAGAGGAAATTGTTTAGTTTTATGGTATGGAGTGCTGCAGGAAGGCTGAAAGATCATGAGTGAACTTTGGGACCAATGCCCCTTGAAGATTGCTTTCATCAGTTCAGTATAGTGTGTACGTCTTCTTTTCTGCAGAGATTTATTCCTTAGTAGGTGTGTTTGTGTGTGTGTGTGTGTCTATTTAAGTGTGGAATTCACTGACCTCATTGACTTGATGATTGTTGGTCTTCATTTGAATGTGTACTTTGTACCATTGATGCCCAGTGGGAAGTGCATGAGAGGACATTTCTGGCTCAAGTCAGTGTTGGAAGATTAGCATGCGTGAACCATATGTGAATACGTTTTAGATGAATTTGCCTCAGGTCACTAGCATGCAATTCAATTGATACGTGAAATAGTCCATATGCAATATTCAGTCCATTAGTGTCCACTTTAATGGATGAGAAGATTCTTCTAAGTAAAAGTACACTGACCCTTTATAAAAACTAAAACAACTAGACTGTAGAAAGCACTGTGTTCATTCAATTATCTTGGATGTTCAGTCACTGAGACCTGTCCGGCAAGACGTCATTGTGATGGGTGGTATTATGCACACTGCATGGAGGTGACTTCTAATTCCTGTTCTGTTGCAGTTTTGCACGTGGTCCTCACGGGATGTGAAGTCTTTACAATGCTTCATGGCAATTAAAATAATGACTTCATACTTGATCGGTCATGACTGAACCGCCCAGAACAAAAAGATTCTCGAAGGATGTCAAAAGGAGTTCTCTGACTCTTGGTGTATTTTTCAATCTCTGAACTGGATTTGTCTGAAACTCTTGTATATGTGTTTACTCTTCTTTTCACGCTTGTCTGTGCTCTGTTGTTGCCAGAATGAGATTTTGTTCAGGGAACATACACATTGTATTCCTTTATGAAAGCCTCGACATTTGTAATAGAAGGTCCTGATGAAATGGTATCCCGTTGTCATTCTGTTATGTGTATTTTGACTTTTTTGACTTTTAGTGCTAACAGTGCCTTTTGAATTTTGAGTTTAGATATGTGTGTGATTGTGAATTTGAATTCAGATTCAGATTAAGAAATGAATTTGACTTCATATTGAGATTTAGAAGTGAATTTGAAATCCAATATAAACATGAATTTGGCTTTAAATGTGAATATGAAATTGAATGAATCGAAATACTTTTCTTATGGATTCCTATGCCACAGACTCGTCGGCAGGCCTCCTTTCTGGCACCGGAAGAAAATGCTGATGCTGAGGGCCATTATGGAGGGACGATACCGCTTCGGCAGTCCTGAGTGGGACGACATCACTGACACGCCCAAGGATCTTGTGAGTGTGCCTTTTGATATGCATCAGTTAACCCTACCTTATTCCCCTTTGTTTTCATCTGTTATGCTTAAAGGACAAGTTCACCTTCATATACACAATGATTGAGAGAATGCAGCAATATTCGTACAACTCATCAGTGAAAGTTTGAGGAAAATTGGACAATCCGTTCAAAAGTTATGAAATTTTAAAGTACCGTAAAGTTCCGTGTATAAGACGCACCCGTGTATAAGACGCACCCCAAATTTCGGACCTAAAATTAAAAAAAAAAAAACCACGAAAATGTCCACGCAAATATTGCGTGTGTCATACATATTATTTCAGCTCAAAATTTCCCTAGAATGCAGCATGTATTTGCTCTATTTTTAGTTTCCTTTTATATTTTCTTTTAACGGTATTCATCGGACATCAACAAAATATGGAAGACGCAAAATGCGAGACTTGTCTCGGTACTCACTTGCTATTGTTTCGCCTTTCAATCGTGGTACATGACGATTGTGTCATGCATATCGTACTCAGGAGTGTACAGTACGATCTTTGCTGTCATACACAGCAGAGGGTGTCTCGCATATTGACGCATGTCAGACTGGAAGGTTCATTACGAAAAATAAGAAAAACATCAACAAGTGTAGCAGAGGGATCATACGGCAAGACGTACGGTGCGTACGGTAATTATACTCATGCACTGTTACCAGTAACATGTGTGTCTCTTGTACCACGCTTGTATGCACAGTGCTAGCCTTTTGCAAAAGGCAGCTCGCTATAATTTCAGCACACGCACACAGAGAACAATGGACTTGCACACACAGCGCGCAACGGGCAAGCGCGCTTCGATCCGATCGCTGTGTGCACGCGAGTCCATTGCAAAAGCCTCTCTGCAGCTACTGCCTTTGCCAAAGGCTTGCTAGCTAGCTCTAGCTAGCTACAGTGTAGTTGTGCTATCCTAGCAGCTGCTGGCCTCGCACTCGTGAAATGAAGAGCAAACATGGATATGCATGCATGCTTCACACATCGTTCATATTTACGGTGACATAGTGTCGATCCTACTCCGTATTTTGCAGCTTTTGTCTATGGCCATTTTGATACTAGTACATTGATAAGTTTTACGGTATCGGTAATTTAGTAATGATACCTGTACATCGCGTATTCCAGCTACTAGGTTGGCTGTTGGTAGCTTGGTAGACTGACATCGGTAGCACACAGCAGTGCTGTTACAGCCGTTGTCTATGGCCAGATTGATACATCGTTACTGCACAAGGCCGATGTAAGTTTATCTCGTATTTGCAGCTTTTGTGTGTCCAGATTGAAAGATCGCTCTTTTATCCGTAAGTTTTAGTGATTGCTTACCTTCCAAACGTCGATGGGCATACATGGCCCCAAGTTGGCCTTATAAAATTGGGTGTACATGACGGATTTTTTTCCGTGATTCGACTGTACCCTTGTATACGACGCACCCCCGATTTTCAACGTTTTCCGACGAAAAAATAGTGCGTCTTATACACGGAACTTTACGGTATCTGCTCAGTCACTGCTGGATGAGAAGACTACTACAGTGTATGATGTCACATGCGTACAACTATATAAGGAAAATAAAAAGAGAATTTCACAAAACTTTACTTTTTGAATAAAGTGCACATTTCTTCGACTTGCTACTGACGTATGTTAAGGGTAATATTATTCGCCCTGCCTTCTGAAAGAGAGAAGTCAAGTGTTCTTTTGTTATGCGAGAAAAATAGAAATATGTTGAATTTTCTTTATTTTTTTCTTTATATTGTTGTACTCATGTGACATCACAAGCTATAGTAGTCTTTTCATCCAGCCGTGACTGAGCAGAAACTTCAAAAGTTCATAACTTTTGAACGGATTGTCCGATTTTGCTCAAACTCTCACTGATGTGTTCTACTAATATTGCTGCATTCACTCAACCCACGTGTCTATGAAGGTTAACTTGTCCTTTAATCTAGTTAGACCCTGCTTTGCTTTCAATGGTTATAACTGGCATGGATACCAAAATAGTAGGGTGCAGTCATGTAATGGAAATGAAATTGGCATACTATTGTGTCACAAAAAGTGACATGCTTATGATATATCAAAAGAACACTTTTCTGAAGAAAGAGGACATTAAAAGCTCCATAGATTAAACCACCATTTTTTCTTCCGATCAATTTGTTATTTTCAATTTGAGAATTTTGATGATTTTTGCGTGCCTCATGGAAATCAGTGATATGCAGTCATTCAAACCTGTACTCATGAAAGCGACATAGAATATAATTTACTATGGGCATCTGTGTAGCGTAAAAGGGGGTTCTTGTATTTCTGCCCATTTACTTTAAAACCAGGAACATTCACACCATGAAACTTTAGCAAATCACAGCCTATGGCCGTCTTTGTGCCCAAAACTTTCCCGGATTGCCACTGGCATTCAATGCACTGTGTAGACAAAAACTTTTGTGTGCATTTTACTTTTGCGAATCTTGGCTCACAAAATTCACAAAAGTTTAATGCACCCAAAAAATGTGTTTTTGTTGTTTTTTTCAGAATGCAAATGGCAATCAACAACCATTCAGCAGGCAGTGTAATTGACTTGAAATGTCAGATTTGTCATAGGATTCTTTTGTTGTAATGTAGTCTGAACTTAGATTATGCCAGGGATTAGTTTGCAGTAATATCATCTTTTTGCAGATTTTGTCCCGTTGGGATGGTTTTCTCTTGCTGTAATGCTAGCTTGACTCAGATTTTCTTCAGGGGATTGTATTGCTGAAATGTTATCTTGACTCAGACTCTGTCACAGGATTGTTTTGGTATAATGACACATGGTCCAAACCTTTTCACGCACACAGACACACAGGCACACCGCACTATTGTTATGTCACAAGTATATAAAGTTAACATCACTCGCTTTATCTCATTCTGTGTAGATATCAAAGTTACTGGTAGTAGACCCAAAGTTGAGGCTGACAGCCAAAGAGGCCTTGGAGCATCCCTTCTTTCAGCAGTCTGAGGTGCCTGCAGCTTCAACATTCAATGCCAGGAGAAAATTTAAGGTTTGTTTGTAATCTGCACTCGTTTCATCAAAAATAGAGTTCCATCTAAAACCACCAATTTTGTAGGTATGTGTGCATATGTACCAAGTAATTTCATATTCAGAGCGACCAAATTTCTTTCGTTATATCGAAATTTTGTTATAACCGAACAAATAAACAATGAAAATACATAGAAGGGATAATGTTGTGACCTGAATTTTTTCCTGCTTTGTAACCGGCATTTCGTTATAATCGTGTTCGTTTTACAGTGCACTGTAGTTTTGTTGTTTTTTGTCATCCCAGAGAAAAGATTATGCTTCTCAAATGTAAATAAGCTATGTGCAGCCATAAGCTATGTGCAGTCATGTGCAGCAGAGCTGCCCATTTAGATACATACAACACACAAGTAGCTCCCTGTATTGCTTTTTTGAATCTTCCTGATTCATGTAGTCCCACATATGCTTTTTGATGGAGTGTTTACTACTCCTACAGCTTGCTGAAATATTAGCCATGACGAGTGCTGCAAACATAATTTGTAATACTGAATGATTCAGGGGTTTAACTGACACTATGGATCTCTCTAAAAAAGCTGAAGTTTACGATGTTTGCATGTTTTTTTTTACTCCAAACTATAAGAGAGATGTGATTGCGATGCATGTCAGTCTTATTACCAGGTTTATTTACATCACTTCATTTGTGAATTTACTCCTTTTCTTATTACCAGTCTCTGTCAAGTGTGGATAACTTGCCTGTAACTTTTACCAACATTCTGAACCAGAAGTCTGTTTCATATGGTGTTGTACGCAGGCTGCAGGCTTGGTAGTTTACGGGGTTTGCCGGATGCGACGCCACAGCGGTCATCGTCCAGTCTCGCCCAGGACAATCCAGGAGAACCCATACGCCATCAAGGCCATCCGCAAGGCGCTGGACGGCTGTGCCTTCGACATCTACCGGCATTGGGTCAAGAAGGGGCAGGGGCAGGACCGGGCAGCCCTCTTCGCCACCAGCCCCAAGATGGACATCAAGAACACCCTCGGCAACAGCTCGAGCCCGTCCAGCCGGCAGGAGACCCCCACCATGAGCCCGTCGTCGTCCTGGAACCCCAACGTCACATGACGACGGGATCGCCGTCCTGAATCTCTTTCATATTTAGTCCATTAGCATTGCAGCTTTGCGAACACGGTCCACTGTCCTGCACTGTGTAGCTCTCCGTCAGTGGTGCTGGTGTTTAGATAGGACGTATAGGCCTTGTGAGGCCAGCGTTAATGGAGCACAGGCATCCGCTCCCCCTTGCTGTTGCGTAGCAGTAACGTACATTAGGAGAAAAGGTCAGAATTTCCAGCTCACGCTGTGTTACGGGTTGTAGTTCAGGACATCCGCAGTGTATACCACATCACTTGGTCAGTTTGTTGTGATGTATTCAAATTGTTACACAGGGAGTAATTATGCTATTATCACTGATGTGACCTTTATCAAGTTTGGGTAATGCTGTGGCAAAAAAGAAAAAAGAATGAAAGAAAGATTGTTTATCAAACTTGTGTGCAGTATCAAATATTTATGATAGGAATGTGCATTCGCTCAGCTTACAGGAATTTCACTTGAACCAGATTCTTACGTAAGACTTTTTTTTAAAAAGGTAACATGAGAGGAAAAGAGGAACTGCATGTGTGTGAGAATATAGATATAAAGCTCAATGTGCAGAGTTAGTGAAATTGAACCTCATGGTGCTAGCGAATTTGCCCACATGTCAAGCATTTTCCATTTCATTTATTGGGTGTTTCAGTAAATACCAGGTAAATATTTGTTTTAGGATGTCACTTTTATTCAGGTACTACTTTCCCCTCATATGCCAGACCACTTTACAATTTTGGAATATTATGGAGATTTGGAGATTTTGTTTCATATTATTTGGTTGTTATTTCACATTGCCTTAAATCCAAAAGGTAAAGCTGGCTCATAATCTTCTTTTAATCCAATTAAGTTTGATTTTATGCAGACAGACATTGTGCCCCATGGGAGCATTTGAATTCTGACATATCTACATGTATTCTCTATAGGTATATCTATTTTTTTATTATTATTATTTTTTTTTTTGGGGGGGGGGGCATTTCAGTACATTGATTGGTACTGCATTTTAAGGAATGTATGGATCTTTAACAATAAGTTTCAGGTCTCTATTCTTGGGAAGTTAGGCAGGCAGGCTTAATACAAAATGGAAAACAAGAATCACATAAACATATTTGAATTGTATACCTTAGATGTGAATTATGCACTTTATATATGTTGGTATAATTCAGAGTTGGTTATTTTGCAGTGCAATAATTAAATGGAAGGTACATTTTGCTGATTATTTTTTCTTTCATTTCATGAAATGTAAAATTCCCTTTATTCTGTTGTGTTCTCAGTAGGAGATTCATGAAAACATATTTGAATTTAATATACAGTGCAGGCATGGTTTGTTTATGATTCAACAACACTTTAATTAGAATTTGAAGGGTATTTCTATGTATGGTATTTATCAACTGGTTGATTTTCTGCAAGCATGCTAATTTTTCTCATAATTTAAGTAGTACTTTTTATGCTTTCAAGCCCTCTGTGAGTCTGCGTTCACATGCTTACGTTAACGAAACTCCCGTGATATTCAGTCTAGGTAATTGACTTATCAAGTTTGCTCTTTGAAAAATGTCTGCCTGTGTGAGTTCTCCGGGTAGAGGAGTCTTGATTAACATTTTTGCAGCTTTGTAACTCATTTGTGAGGTCTAACTTCAACTCTCACTTACATATAAAATATGGGTTAGAAACCACCTGTCTGTGGTGGGCTAAACGTCATGCAACAGTAGAATAGTTTGTTGTGTTTACCCTTAGGCAAAATGTTCTCTACTGTTTTCCGATGGGAGAACATGTTTGGGGAGGGGGTAGACAAGATGGCAAAGAGTGCAAAAAGTTAAGAGTATTGACATTTCTAGTGCAATCAACAAAATTAGTTCTCATATTCTATGCAACCCATAAAAAGATAAGCAACAAAAGGACAAACAACTAATGATTTACAGAAATATATTCTAAGGAACTGCATAATAATAGCTCAAGACTTATTGATGCCTGGAGACAATGTTTACTACAAGTTAAAAGTATATTGATTTCATAGTGTTTTGAATAGCCCATATCATATAACAGATAGTGACTTACATTGCCAGTACTGAGTATTCAACAAAATGCTTCATACTCACAAGATTGAAATGCTGTACAGTATTTGGAAAGATTTGAGCCTCTGATTCGTAAGTGCTGCAGAGCGAATACTGTGTATGTTCCCTCCCTTCACCAGGCACCATAATTCATGCACATTGTTCCCCCCAGTGAATAGGAAAGACATGATGGGGGCATACAACCAGGCTCTTAGATAACCTGCATACAAGGGAGCCCTCTCTTTTACATTTCTCTCTGGTGTGGTTTTGTCTGCAAACTGGCTGTAGAACACTTCTGTCATGACTAATCATGGCCAGATAATCAAAACTAGAAATGCTAGCGTGCATTTTAATTTTACAAGAGTCAAGATTCGCGAAATTAAAATGCACGCAAAATTTCTTGTCTACACTGTATGCATTGAATGCCAGTGACAGTTCGCAAAAATTTCATGCCGCAAAAAAGGCTGTTGGCTCCAATTCGGAAAATTTCATGCGGCAAAACTATCTTGCTTTACAGTAGTCTTTTTACAAGACTGAGTGAATCTTAGTCACATAAGCTGTATTTTGAATCTAAAATCTTAGATCCATGCTCATATCTTTTATTCTGCTGTCTACAGAAAGTTAATAAATTTCGCTTGGACTCAGGTATTCAAGAGTAATGCTAGGTTGATGTAGCCCTCAGAGCAGCTGTTTGATTAACACGCAAGCACAAAACAAAAATTCGCAGTTGTTTTCTCAAAGTAGATAAGATTTTTAGAAGACAGTGTTCCTTGTGATATCAGCATCTTTCGTTACATTATAAAATAATGGCATAGGTTGTCAGTGGGACATCTGGGGACCGTTTCATGAAACTTTTTGTCAGTGATTTACACTGACAACTGTTAAGAGCTACTGAAATCCTTGCGTCTGATTGGCTGATAGCAAATTTGTCGGTAAAAACCTCCGACGAACTTGTTGATGAAACGCCCCCCTGATCAAAGGACTAATTGCCCAAATTGAAGGGGGGGGGGGGGGGTGTTGCACCTCGCACATCATAGTAATAAAAGAAGAAGTATGGAAGAAGCAAAGTTGGATTGTTGATTTCATATAATTTATGTATATGCCTCAGATGACTGAGGAAGGGCAGTAATTCTATATGAGTAACTGAAGCTTACTGCACAATCAGTTCAAAGCTTAACAAATGTCATGAATTTGAATTAACAAGTGTTTGCCAAAAAGATGTATAGTCAAGTAGAACTGAGTAAGAGCAATATTTTACTACTAACCTGCCGAAGACATCAACTCATGTCCGAACGCCAAGAATATTCAAGCATTAAAGTAAAGTTTATCTTGCCAGTCGAAGCCCTAGTATACTGAAGAGTTGAAGATACTATTTGGGGAAGGAAAACCCTGTATTATGTCCAGTTTTAAGCAATCTGTGTAGTTCCTTTAAGCATTACTACCGGCGGGATTGATTCTGTTTTACTAAAAGCTGTTCTGTAAACAATGCAATGAAGAGGAATTTGGGTATATGGGCCCAGTGTATGTGTGGTTCATTTTTGTCCCCCAAAAAATTTAATGTCATAAAACTGATTTCATCAATTAGATATTTGGCCACTCAGTTATATATTCTTTACTATGATTAATTAACTCTCATATCATGACTTGTGTTTTTTAGTCAATTTCCAAAAGTGTACTGGGGCTTTGATATAACTATGTTAAAGTTTTACATATCATGTATATCATATAATACAAAATAAGAGTACAACTTTGTGTCTCAATATCAATTTCTAGGAAATTATCAGTATCACAGTACTTATCTTGATTTTTCTGTTTATTTGTGAGATACTTATTTGTTATATATTTCACTTTCTCTGTTTTAAAAAAAATGATAATTGCATTGTACTACAACTACTTGTCTTTACAGGTGAATCCAAGTAGGATGACATTGTTACTGCACACCAAATTGATTCATCTGAGCAAAGCTTATCCTAGGCACTAGTTTTCTTCCCTTTTTGTCAGACTGCGAGCCCAAGAATTTCACCTGCTGCATTGTGATCATTGCTCGTCCATTCTCGTCCAAACAGGACATGTCTGTAACTCGTGTTTCCTGTTTTGACTGGACAGTCCATCCAATATCGCTCTTTTTTGATACTACACCGAGACTGTCTTTTCCAAGGAGTAAAATATTGGCAATGGTGGATCCAGGTGGGAGCACACCTGGCGCGCACCCCCTTTAATTTTTCTAAAAAATAAAAAAAAATACAACTACAAATAAAATGAAAGGGGGCATGTGCGTCCCCTTTGTTTTGTTTTTTATTGTAGTGACACCAGAAAATTGCGCTTCAACCTTTTATTTTGCTTGTCAGCTGATTAAACCCGGAAGTGGCACCAACAATTGTTTTTGTGCCCCCCCCCCCCCCCCCCCCCCCCGCCCCCTTTACAGAATTCCTGGATCCGCCCCTGATTGGGGATTCCTCAGCCATTTTTAATGAGCATCATCACTGAATATGGTTGTGAGTCTGAGGACATTCTGTCTAGTAAACAGTCATTGTTGAGAAAGGCAGAGGGCTTCCAACATGCCAACATATAAAGAGAGAGAGAGAAAAAAACCAACTTTTTGTCTAAATTGAGGCTTTGCAAAGATGAGTCCATTTTGAATATTCTTTTTCTCCTGGAAGGCTGAATTTTACCAGGGAGGTGCACCTCCCTGATTTCTCATTAATTGCAAGCAATAGATGCTGCACTGGATTCACACTTTCTAGTGTGAAAGGGAAGGTAGAGAAGTGAGCTCAAGAACTTGACTGAAACAATTAAGCAGCGTGTATTGCAGTGTGCCTGACATGCCCTCCTACTATTTGTGACATTCTTGTTCCTGTGTTAGGATTGTATGCAGCTGAAATGTTTAACCGTATCAAGCATATTCTCAAGACTGTGTGTCATTTTGTATGCAAGCCTACACATGCCCCTAATGATGCACACACCCCAGTGTACCGAGATAATTTTTGTCTTTCACAAACCACTGCATAGTATGCATTTTATCTACCAGACCAGGTGGGAAAGCTGTCATTGCACAGTATTTTAAATGCCACTGAGTTTCCAGCCAGCTGACACAAGCAAAGGGCATTAAGTCCATATGAGTAGAACTGGGTTTGTGCCCCTCTTGCTGTCAAATGATGATTTTAGTTGTATCAGACTCTAAAAACTTACAAACTTCTGGCCTGCCACTCTGGATGTCTCTTTCATATGACAAGTTAACAGCTATACACCAAGTTGGAAAAAGTTACGTGTGTCAACAGAGATCAGAGTGAGTAGATAGAAGCAGTTTAAGAAACTGAGCCTGGGCACATTGCAGTTGAATGTGATTATCTTGCCCAATATCATATAATCAGCATCCCAATTATGTTTACTCAAAATGCTCAGGTCTCGGATTGGCTGGTTTATCTGTGGAGTTATGTGAAATGGTAAGGGTTCAAAGCCGTGCCCTGTTCACATGTTAAAACTCATCTGGTTCTGAGCCTTTTGACCGCGATAGGTATACATGTAAATGCAGTATTCTGAATCCATCTCTTTGTACTCAATGGCAATATACATTGTATGTGTTGGTGCACAGCTTGGTGTGCTGGATGTGCCATTGTGTATGCCAAATGAAGAACTTAATGTGTGTCTGTACTATGTTCAAACTGACACCACAGCATTTGTTTGGAGTAAAGTTCTGATTTGTAAACAGCATGAGAAACAGCTGCTATACCTAGCAGTCTGCAGCTCTGCAAATGCGAACTGCTCTAAGCCAAGGTACAGTCAGTACATATTACAATTCATTGTATTTCGACATTCAGATACTCGATATTCTCTTGTGGTTGTGTAGGCTGTGTTTTGAAGTTTTTACCCAAGCCAAATGGTGCTATGCTAACTTTGGTGTGTGCATCATGTTTCTTATTACAGTATGTGGTAACCTATGGTGTACTGATACCCTGAAAAACAGAATATTCGGTAGCCTGTGGGTTAATGCTACAGCACAACTGCCGAGAGCTTTGTCTGAATACCAGTGTGTACAATTCATAAGATTCCAGCACAGTGCCTTTTTTTTTTCCAGCAGTAGTGATTAGTTAACTCCTGTTTTACCACAGCTCATTCCACACTGCCCAACTGGACTAGCCCAATCTCTCTTTAGGCTCTATGAGAGATACATATTGAGAGATATGAGAGATACATATTGCTCCCCCCGCCCCCAGAGTAGACACTCGCTTTGAGCCGTTATCATTGTGAACATTTCTGACCTGTTCCCTTGGTGACGAGTTTTCCATTCCACATACAAGGTACTCCTTTCAATTCCCTTTTGCCCACACAACTTGCCCATGTAAGTTGGTGAAAGGACGAGCAAGCATCAACCAAGATTCAGCCAACCATTGGGCTGGTCATCACTGATGATGTGTGCACAGGGGTCATGCCCCAAATTTTAGTACACAAAGTAATCTCCGAACTGATGCATTTGCAAGGCACTGTTCACCTTTGCTTTTCCTTCCAGAAAATCATGATAGAAATTGTCACAATTCATAGTGATGTGATGAATTGTGATTGGTACCCTGTATCAAAGTTGTGCAGTGTGCAGTGGGCTGTAAAGAAAAAGTTTCTTGACCTCGCAGTTTGTGTGTGTTTACTTGTACCGTATACCTCACTGGAGATGTTGGTGAATTCATGGTCAGAATTATTTTAAAAGAATACATCAGCTATGCAGGGTGGTAGTTATCATTTTTGTGTATATTTGCTCATTTCAACACACTTCTTTATGTTATCCGAGCTGAGTTGTAAGAAGTGAATATCAGAATTATATCATTCTAGGTATTAATAGAAAAATGCAACCATCCTGCTCAAGATATGCCAGCATGGAAGTAATTTCCTGTTGTCTAGCAATGCAAGTGAAGCTGACATTACTGTTTTATAGTTGTAATTTAGTGGGAAAATTGGAAATTTCACTGAATTTCTGTGCCACAGCCTGACACCGATTCTACATGATTGCAGATGTAATACAATGTATTGCCTCAAACACAAGCATCATTAACCCCAAGAATAAGTCATGAAAGTTTAAAAAAGTCTTCAGGTTGGCTCGGAAGCTTTGGATTACTGGTGTCAGTCTGTAGTGTCGAGCCGTGACGGAATAGATGCTGCTTTTTATCCTTGCTTTCAATTGGTGTTAAATGCTCTAGTGTAATGGATGTAAAACACTGTGGGCATTCATGGCAATGTGGAGTAAGTTGATCAGATGGGAGTACATGTACTATGGGATGAGCATGAAAGACAAGACTGATGAGCAATGTGTGATTTTTATTTAACACTATGTATTTATATGTAAATATATATCATATTGCCAGAACACGAAAAGGAATGTGCGTGACAAGTGCTTTATTTCCCCAACTGTGATCTCGTTCCGCAAAGGATCCGAGATGTACAATGTGTATGTCTTCTGCACACGTCAACACATACAGTCAACCTAACCCATGTTGATTCCAAAGGACCTGGTAAAAAAAAAACACCTTTCACTAACATGAAATTTGACGTACACAATAGAACTAACACCTTTTTGGTTTTTATATTCATCCAGGGTAAAATTTTTCCTTGACATAGCCATTTTTTTTTTCTTTTTTTACTTGTGCGAGGTCGACTTGGGTGAGGTTGACTGTAGTACCACACATGACACATACAAAACACCAATACCGGTACTTTCGCCCATGCTCAAAATACCAAAATACAGATACACTGTATGCTCTAACAGACGGACAGATAGACACACACACACATACTACACGCTATTCCTATAAATCTGTACAAATTTTAGAGATACAGAAATGAAAATATTCACATGTTCTAAATCTCAGTGAAACTTCTTGTCTTTGTGTAAGGTGCTGTACATTAAAACCATGCCACATGTATGCCTATTGAGATGTGTGTGTGTGTGTGTGTGTGTGTGCGTGCGTGCGTGTGTGTCCATTTTAAGTGGAGTGTTGGGTATGCGTATGAGCGTAGTTACAATGAGAATAAGTTCTATCTCTCCGTTCCTCCCAGTTTTCACTAAATTTCACGCCAAATGGCTTTCCAGATGAATACAGCACACCGGTACTTATATTCAATAATTGAAATGCATAATATATGAGGACAAATGATATTTGAGATAACCTCAAATTTCTGTATGAAAACATGTGACACGTGTACATGAACTTTCACAATTTTTCATCAATTGCAAATTGTGATATATATGTATGAGAAATAATCTGCAGTCTGGAGACATTTCAGTTCACATAAAATGAAATTTGGCAGGTATATATATTTAACTACAAAATTGTCTTTATTTTCCATACTTGCTTTGCTGATTACAAAATTAAAGAATTGGTCTAACGAAAGAATCCTTCTGCAGTTTGCCAGGAGTTTCTTGAAATATATTGCACTGGTTGTGAAACAAATCAGACTTCCTTCAAGAAGATAGCCAATCTTGATACTCTACCCTCAGCTTTCAAAATGCATGCTATCATTACATTTCAATTCAGGGAATATCTAAACCATGGGTGTGTTCAACCACTCTCCTGAAGCATGCCATACCTATGCCAGAGGAGTGCTTGAACACTCATAAAGTGCACAGTACTATATCCTACAATGCTAAAAGTGGACCACTCCTTGATGAACTAAAAAAGCGTACAGTGCCGCATCGTATTGTACTGTAACAAAGAGCACTCAAAAGCAAAGTGGTACAAAAGCATACCGTATCAAGATGATGACGTCATAAAAATGAATGTAACACACACTACATTACATCATAGAGTTCATTTTCTTTAATTGGGACATCTATATCCTGTATGTGGTAGTGTGTTACGTGCACAACCCTGTCGCTACAAAATGTGACCACCCCCCCCCTTACATTTATATTTACTTACATTTTCACCATGATTTTAAGCCACCCAGATGAAAAGGTTCTGCTTCAAATGCAGCCCAAAAAGCCCATGTCCTGCATAATCAAGTCGTCACAACATATCTTATTTTGAAAACAGAATACAACAAAAACTATTCTTTAAAAAAAATCTCTTTTAGTACATCCATCACAATTTTTAAGAGGCAATGGGGAACACATCCCCTTTCTGCAGCACTTTTCAACAATCACTCGTACGCAGAGTCCAAGGGAAGTGAGACCACCGCAACGTTTTACGGCTTGTGTCATCTCCGACTTGAGTCCAGAATGATTTCCACACTGTCCATGTGGTCGTAGCATGGCTCACGGCAGTCCGTCCAAAGGTTGGCTGGAGCTGGGGCCAGCGCATCAGGGGGAAAGGCATGGATGGCCAGGTCATTGAAGATGTCTGTGTACTGGAAGGAGTTTTTGACTGAGACCTCCTGGTGGTAAGGAAGAATCTGAGGCGGGAAGAGAGTAGGGAGGAGGAGGAGGAAGAGGAGGAGGAGGAGGAGGAGGAGGAAGAGGAAGATAAGGAGAAGGAGGAGTTGGAGGAGGAAGATGAGGAGGAGGAGGAAGCAGAAGAGGAGGAGGAGGGAGAGGGGAAGGGAGGAGGAGAAGGAGGAGGAGGAAGAGGAGAAAGAGGAGGAGGAGGAGAAGAGATGGTTTAGGTTTCCATGTGAGACATCACATCTGTGCATTCTTCCTACAGAGATTTTGATAGTGACACAAGGAATAGATGATTAAATTTTGGTAGTGATCCGCATCACCATCTGGCTCCAGGATTCCCCTCCCCCCCCCCCCCCCCCCCCCCCCCCCCCCCACCATTTTAGGGTTTAGGGTTAGAGTTTGGGTAAGGGTTAGGGTTAGGATTAGGTTCAGATTTAGGATTAGGATTAGGGCCAGGGGAAGGGTTCCGGGTAATTACCCAGGGGGTAATTGCCCTAGACGCTCCATCACGAATACTAGATGGCGGGTTTGCTTTTGCAAGTCTCACAGCCATTGCACTGTTGGCCAGAAAGTACGGCCACGGCAGCTACAGCTGATGAGTAAGGGTATGTTTTGGAAGTCAAGGAATCTAATTTACCTTTATAATGCACTTGATATGAAGGACTAAAATATAGGGTGGAAATCACTCTATGGGTGGAAATAAGCTGCTTGGCAGAGGTCTGAGCTCTCCAAGTGCTTTTCTAGTTAACAAACTGTTTGTGTATAACCTGGTGGCCAAGATTGCTGCTAGTGAAATTGCAAAAGAAAAAAAATCTCTATATGTTCATTACAGTACCATCTGATATCATAATAATAACAACACATGATAGCAACAACATTACCATTACCAACACTGATATGACACTACTACTGTTAGTGCTAACAATAACTATAATGACGATAGTGACAATACGTACAATCATAATAACAATGAGAAAATAAAAACAAAAAATAAAATCATGAGTTACCTTTTGTATGTAAGGCACTTCTTCATGAAGTTGTTTTGAGGTAAATCTGCAGAAAAAGAGGTAAATTAGTGGGTATAAATAAAATCGCTTGGAAATTTGTGATACAACAGCATTCAGCAAAAAAAATAAAAATAAAAATAAACTAGATATATCGCTACGGCGACTGATATGCCTCCGCCATAATGCATGGTTCTCCTAATAGGTCTATAGTACAATGTCTGACAATGTGTGATGACAGTTTCACACAATTGGCAAAATATTAAAATGACAGGTTTGACACAAATGTGCTGAATGTTCACTTTCCTATGACTAGGTTCAATTGGATGAATGATTAAAATGTCAGAGTGCAGGTATTTGGGGAAGTGATGATTTTTACTTGACTTTTGACCCTTTTATAAGTTTATGCATTGAGTAATTTTCAAGGTATTGAGAAAAAGTATAATTTCAGTATCAAATGGGAAAATAGCATTATCTAAACCTGGCCTTTGACCTTTGACCTTTGACCTCACAGTTCCAAAGAGAATCACTGTTAGGTTGAACATGCATAAATATGTAAGCTTCATGATGATACCTTGAGTTACTTTTGAGATATGGAGGAAAAAGTGATATTCAGCACTTTCACTTGACCTTTGACCTTTTGACCTTTGACCTTCTGGCAAGAAATTTCCCACAGAATATATATTGGGTAATACATGTATACATCAAGTTAAAAAAAAAAAAACCTTCCGGCATTGCATAAATATAAGGAAAGTAGTGATATTTTGAGGAGTTGACCTTGACCTTTGACCCTGACCTTTGAACCATGACCCCAACTTCCTTAGATAATCACTGCCCATTGGAACAAGCATATATACTATGTTCCATGAAGATACCTTGAACCATTTGCGAGATATGGAGAAAAACATGAATTTTCAACCTTTTTTTCACAAAATGACCTGTGACCTTTGACCTTCAACCCCATGACCCTAAAATCCAAACAAAGTATTATCCCCCCAGGATATACCCTCATACCAAGTTTGATGTAAAACCACCACACGGTTCTTGAGATATCGACAAAAACAAAACGGGACGGACGTACGGACGGACGGACAGACGGACGACCCGAAAACATAATGCCTCCGGCCACTTCGTTGGCGGAGGCATAAAAATTAAACACTCAACATGTAGTTAAGTCTTTTGTGATCTAATATTTGCTGCCAAATGCTTCATATCACTATCAATTAAGGAAATGCAATCCTGTCCCAATACATTCAGGAACTCTTTGATATTGTCCCAGTGAAAGGAGTCTGTGAAGAATTAATGACAAACTCCAATGTTTGAACATTCAAGTGGTACATAATGTCCTCTGCAGAAACTTTCAAAATCAAAATGAGTGTGGCACAAAGTCTGGAGTTTCCCCCAACACTGCATGTGGTACCCAAGTGGTTCTATCTTGATTCACACAACAAAATCATACTTGACACTTGGAGATGTAGATAACAATGTTATGACCGAGTCGCCATGTTTTACAAGAAGCCTTCAACTCAAGATGGCGCTCTGCAACATGTGTGCATGATGATATATATTCAGCATATAATTGTGCAGTTACCACACTGCATGTCTTGGGTTTCACATGGAGATGATTACAAAAATCTTTGTGTTTGGAAATATCTACCGGTATATCTCAAGACCTTTATCACTGTATCATAATTAATGCCATATGGATATTTTGTCGTGAATTTTTCCTGCTCTGTAAATACTGCAAAGCATACTAACATTAAAAGAAAATATGTTTGTCTCATTTGAACGTTTTGAATACCCATTAGTCTCTTTCAAAGGCAGTAAATACAAAAGGTTACTCACCTGTCTGCAAAATTGTTGAAGCTGTTGCCGAGTATGATGAGTGACGCTAACCTCAAACCCCAGTTGGCCCACAAGAGGTTGTTGTAGAGCGGCTTACCACAATGTGGCATGTAAAAGAGAGTCGGTACCACCACTTGGCGTTTTCCCTCCTGAAACCAAAGGAGAACAAAAGTTTCTCAACTAAAGGGCTTATTTCCCCAACTCCATCCCTTGGAAAATTCGAAACATTTTTAAGACTTCACCCCACAAATATGTGTATGTATCAAACACACAAACAAAATAACAGTGTCACCTTATCCTCTCCCATTTGCAATACCTCATCAAACTGATTCTACCCCAAACCCATGGTATTTTGACCTTTTTTTATATATATACCCTTTTATTGGATACATCTTACAACATCATTTCAGCATCATGTATTTCTTCATGTAGAGTGGCAGGTTGGCTTCTTCAGCAACATGTCTGCCCTGCCTTGCAGCCAAACAGTTTAAATTTCAGTCAAGATAAATAATCTTGCATGTCAAGATGACATGCTCTATAGTTTAAGACAAGACACTCTGTCCCACATGCAGGATATACAGTAGAGGTCCAGTGAGGGGGATGGTCTGGATTCATGCACATTTAAGTTCCTATCTTCACTGGCTTCACCTTTCACTTCAACGAGCAGGTTGAAGAAAAAAAAAGTGACTAGGCTAGGCCCTTAATTGGTCAGTAAACAGCATCAACACGGTATAGACAACAACAATTGATGAATGAGTTTGTTTGTTTCTAATTTGGCATTTCCCATGAACTGAATACTGGATTTACATATCTACCACAATGAAACAACAACGACATCAATCTATGAATAAAATAAAGTCTTTAAATACCTCATTACGGTCAATACATGTAAAGCCAAGATCTCGAATAACCTCCTTTTCCACCTCTGTAAAGTTGGGGTCATACAAGCTGCATTTTGCGCCAGGTATCTGCAAAATGATGGTACAAGAAATGCTGACTTTAGGAGACACATTGTTTAATTTGAGAATTACATTCATCTCAAGCTCCTGAACTTCCCTTTATTTAAATCATCATCTGTGCTGAGCTAACTTCAATCACTAATAGATTAAAATTGAACAAATGTTGTAAGCCGGGTTAATGATGACGCTGACGATGACAGTCTCCATGAGTTGAAATTGCAATGATTTATTGAGCAAATCAAATAGACAGTCTAAACTCCGCACTATCCTCAGCTACATGTCGAATACAGAGTGAATAACAGATACAGGCCTATTAACTATTCAACATAGCAGAGCTCGTAGAGAATACATTTGTATGTCCATTCTCTCTCAAGTGAAAGTGAAGAATCCAGAATCAATCAAATCTGCGTCATTATATTCACATGAAAAATAAAAGTTGCGTTGTGCCCATGCCAACCACACGCACACTGCGCCATTGGCATGGACACAACGCGCCTCAACGCATTGACGCAACAATAACATACCGCATATTTCCATTTACCACAAACTTCCCCGCGATTATATAACACAACCATGGGTTATATAATCCCAATTACATCATATCATTTTCATAACATTATACATAATGATACATAACAAAAAATTCCCCGCTCTTCATGTCAAATCATTACACTTTGACAGCAATTTCATATAAGAGCGGATTAACAGCACATAATGCTATACAAAAATATACTTCACGAAAGCGTGTGTTCCCCGCTTTTCCAGTCAAATATACAAACGTCGAAATACTACAAAATTGAACTTTACACATGAAATCTGCCAAGAGCTGAAACTCTTGAATCTTCCAAATTTACAGTAAATCATACAAACTCATATTTGATACATGGCACAAATGTTCTGCGCCGAGAGAATAACACATCAATATGTTACAATTTTCTTCAGTTCCGTTTCGATGTAGAACTCAGCCGTCCCACATTGTCAGTTATGTACAGAATATCCGAGAAAACAATGCATGAAAACCCGTCAAACATGCCGTAACAGAACATGTTCTATACATTGTATGTAAAACCATACATCAATGTGTATAGTTCAAATTTATCGAGACGCAATATATAGACAAGTCTCTTAATACACATGCCAAATGCATACAACAACACAACTTCCCCGCGATTATATCATACAACCCGTATGATAATAATCGATTTTCTAAAAGTAATGTACTTCTCAATGAATCAATATAACACATATCACGAAATTCACAGTTGAAACAAAGTGAAGTCACAGAATGTTAGAATTCACAACTAACAAAAATAAGCTTCTCCGCTATGATATACGGTAACTTCCCCGCTTTATGTGTCATATCGTCACAGTCAGCGATTTGCTCATTTACAAAACTTCACACAAATTAAGGGATCATTCAAAGCATGAATTCTCGACCAACTATATCTCATTATCAAACGTTCCTGAATCACTGAACAACCACTAAATATTGTCAGAATGCCATGTTGTTCAGCTTCCAACAAAACAATGAAAACAATAGTTTAGTTCCTTCATTTTTCCACGTAGTAGTGATTTCAAATACTTTCGTATCACTATTCCAATATCTCATTAAAAACTTCTTATCAATCACATATCAATTAAAACAACCATATTATATTGATAATCATTTCTCGCATTGATATTGCATCTCTAAATGCGCATAGTTCCTAATTCCATTGCTACTTGAGATGGTACACAAGTTTCAGCTGCAGTCATGAACGTATACACTGTAAGCGAATCAACTCACAACAAATTCCATGAACGGACAGCGGATTTCTAACCTGCAGCGACTAACCCTAAATCCGGTCTCCAATTTGACTCCCAGGGCCCCCATACCGTTCCCTGAACATGACATCCATGCTTCCACATGTTACAGTTAGGTATGCATGCCTCCCTTGTTGTTAAATCATTGACAACAATGTCACCATGAGAAAATTTGATATTCTCCCCTTTTGGAATTGATCGCTCCTTTGGCGCTATGTGAGTGCTTAGTGGCTGCACTTTTGCATGCTTCTGGACATCCTGACCTTCATGTGATAATTCGGGACCCCTCTCGGTACCCTCTCCCACAGGTTTTGCAATTAGAAGCACCCCAGCATCTAAATCCTTTGCATCAACCTGTTCATCACATGACTCACGTCCATGTCCCCCAGCATCAATTTCTGCACCACCCTCATCTACATCAACGCAACCCAGAAGAATCTGCGATCCCCCATCCAAAAGAGATATGACATCCTCCTTCTCCTGTCCAGCTGTATCTAAGGAAAGATCTAGCTGCTGAGCAACCGGGTCAGTGAACACTCCTTGTGTTCCAGCATCAGCACTCCCAGTTTTCAACCCATCCCCCTCTAGCATACAGTCTTCACGGAGAACTAACAGTGCTTCTCTCCTAAGCACTTCAAATCGGCCTCCCCTATTTTTCATGTGCAAACGCCTTAACAAAATTCGTTCTCTCTCATCCCGTGTTCCACTGACAAACTGATTTGACAGAGCTTCATCCCTAAGCTGCCTCAGAGCCGCAGCTTCCTTCTCATCGTCTGCAGCATCTACCAATTTGGCATAAAGACGAATGAGATCCCTACTGAAGTCTGCCAAGTCTTCATTATCATGTTGAACACGATTATAGAGCAAGCATCGTAAATAGTGAGAATTCTCTCGACTAAAACACAGACGGAGAGCTTTTACAATCTCTGTGAAACTCCTCCGCTTCTCGTCAGACAGACAATAAAGAATCTCCTCTCTTGCTGGCCCCGTAAGGTTGCTCACCAAAACCCAAGCCTTCTCCTCATCACTGAAATGGAAAGGTTCAATAATAAAATTGAATCCTTCCATCCAGTTAGAAAAAGGTGTTTCAGTGCCATCTTCACAATACCCACTAAACTTTTCAATCTGAGCATGGCCTAGAGCGAGATTTACACACAACCCTATTGCCTGTCGATATGATGACGAAGAGCAATTAATATCACTTTGCACATCCTTAATAACAAACTGTTCACACATGACTAATTACGCAGTTAAACTGACCAATAATTAAGACACGTCATTTTCAAACATGAAACGTAATGCCCAAATGGCATCATAGGTCCAAAATCTGCATGAAGTCCAATCGGTTAAACGAAAGTTCAGCATCATCCATTATTTCAGTTACCAAATACTTGCTCAGTGCGTGAGATGCCATATCGCAGCTCTGTAACCGTCGATTTCGCATCCCGATTAATGTTCAGCCGCCCCCGACGCACGCCATTAACAGCGCACTCCGACGTCCACAGCAAAACTCCCGACGCACCATCAGCTCCAGTCTCCAGCCCGCCATCGACGAGCCTGATCATCTTGAAGCTGCCTCACAGAGTAGTGCTGCTCTACCATGGCTGATCAACGTACACCATCAAGATCAAGATCAAGATTACCCAGCGCTCCTCCATACTCCTGTCCGCTACCAAAGTGTAGTCAAAACAGCAGGTCTCCTCGGAGCGAAACGTGGACCATTATTCCGTCATACTCGAGGCTGTTATTCGTCGATCAGGGTTCTTCAACTGGATGAAGTGGATCACTCCGTCAGGCTGTCATCATCCCACTCCTGACACCATTTGTTGTAAGCCGGGTTAATGATGACGCTGACGATGACAGTCTCCATGAGTTGAAATTGCAATGATTTATTGAGCAAATCAAATAGACAGTCTAAACTCCGCACTATCCTCAGCTACATGTCGAATACAGAGTGAATAACAGATACAGGCCTATTAACTATTCAACATAGCAGAGCTCGTAGAGAATACATTTGTATGTCCATTCTCTCTCAAGTGAAAGTGAAGAATCCAGAATCAATCAAATCTGCGTCATTATATTCACATGAAAAATAAAAGTTGCGTTGTGCCCATGCCAACCACACGCACACTGCGCCATTGGCATGGACACAACGCGCCTCAACGCATTGACGCAACAATAACATACCGCATATTTCCATTTACCACACAAACATAATGGTTAAAGTTGGAAATGAACAAATAAAGTTTCCATGTGATTTTACAGCTTCCTCATGAAAACAGCAATACAGTGGACTCGTGTTATAACGAAGTCCTCGGGATCAGAAATTTTCTTTCACTGTATCAAATATTTGTTATAAAAATAAATAAAGTGGATAATGTTGCAGACTGAATTTTTACTTCGTTGTAACCAGAATATCGTTTAACCGTGTTCGTTAAATAATCGGAGTGCACTGTATTAGTTGCAACCACATATGAACATCAGATGAGATGATTAAGACTAAAATTCACTTGAGCTGAACAAGGAATGACTGGTATGTTAGATGACAGCACTTCTATGTTTCAGAGTGCTAACTGAAAGAGGAAAACCACATTAACATCATGGTCACAAATTGGATGTTTTGACTTTGTAGGTGAGCACACTTTGTCAAATTGATCTATAATTAAACCTGTACATACAGAGTACTCACGGTTATAACGAAATTCTTGTAACAACAAAGTAAAATTTCAGGTCCCTAAATGTATGTATCTTTACATACAGTTTACTGTTCGGCTGTACGGAAAGTAAGCATCTTACTGTTCAGTTATAATGGTAGTACACTGCTAGTTAACACATGTACTTTTTAGAGGTGGGGGGAGAAAATTTTGAAATACATGCTTTTCACTACAATGCATTGGATCATCTTACCATAGACTCCATCAGTATGAGGAGGGACAGCTGATATCTAGCCGTGACACAGGACGAAAAGTTGCCCAGTCCATAGCAAATGATGCCCTCGATTCTTCTCGAGGACCTGCTCTCCCCCGCAACTGATCCTGATTCACTGCCGCTCCTTTCCACGGCGTTCGACTCTGCAGTGACATCTGGGGTCTGCTTTGACTGACAGTCTGGTGTTTCCAAAGCTGTGTGAATGTTTTGGTGACAGGAGGCAGCAGCACCTTCTTCTGATTGGTCAAAAGTCTGCAGGTGCACAAAACTTTTCCAGCACTCTATCAACAGAAAAAAACAACAACAACAAATAAGGCCAAGTAAAAAAAGAAAGTAGTTTCTCGTCCGGGTTTTTTGAGCAAGGCGATGAGGGAGGTCCTTACTATTTGATATCTCACTATTTTTTCGAGGATTGTCAAAATGAAAGTAATATGTGTTTATATGTGTGATATAAACCACTTATCATTTGAGTGATGCACAATTTAATACCAAATCTGCGTATATTGCTGTTTATGCATGACAAGTATACCAATTTAACTACACTGTGACTGTATTCATTCAGTCATATCAATGGTATGGAATTTAAACATAAAATATACACATTTATGCATCACTTGTTGAACCTATTCGAATCCAACCATTATCTCTGGAAATGCATAGCATTATTTTTGCCTTTCAACACAACACAAACTTACTGAGTGAGATCGTTTCTCATATGAAAACTTACAGCTGTATTCGCTCAAGAATTTAAAATGCCGCAGACAGTACTACCAATTGTCAACCCTGTGAAACAACCACCTGATTTCCTTTTTACTGAAAGACAGAATACGAACCAGTTGAATACTATTATATTCACTATTTAAAGCCGTTAGCTGTGCACACGTGCGCTTGAGATCGGTTCTCTCCATCACTCCACGATTTTTTTTTCCAGCTCCAGAACGCATGCTATGCTGGCTGGCTGGTCTTCTCTCCTACAGGGAAACCCCGTTATAACGAGTTCGGTTATAACGAGGAACCGCTTATAATGAGGTGATCGCGTCGGTCCCGTTTTCCTTTGCGTGTAATGGCAGAACGAATCGGTTATAACGAGATTCCGGTTATAACGAGGACAATTTCGGTAAATCATGATAAAGAAAAACATAAGCAATTTGATTGGATATAACGAGGTTCCATTTCTTGACCAAATTGCCGCTTTCAAACACGCGACAAATGAAACATTGGAAACCGAAATCTCGCTATCCACGTCTTTTCCCGTTTTGCAGAGAACCGTTCCTTCCATGTTTTCTTCTTAATCACGCGATAAGACACAGGAACACCTTCCGATGTTCCTACTAATTATTAAACATAATCATTCGGTTGTCTTTTTCGCGAGAAACGCGTGCGTGATATGAGGTCAGACCACAGCGCAACGAGAAAAAAATAGATACCGCATTCAAAAACTTTTCATGTAGCGACAATAAAATTTGACCAAAAATGGACAATTGGAATGCGTGTGCAACTCATCATTATATCCTTTCCAATTTTAGTTCCGACTTCCAGTTCTTTTGCTGGTTTTGAGCAAATATGAGTTTGGATGATTAAAGCCGAAATAATAAAATCATCGCCCCGATCCCGCCGAGTGGCAGTAGCGTTAAAATAGTTGAGTAACGCATGTTAACCTATACTTAATCGGTGTTCAGAAAAACAAGCAAACGCATTTATTAGTTTGAACAGATCTGGATTTGTTCATTATCATTTAACAAATGATAATTTAAATATGAGTGTGTATGATCAAAGCAGAAATAGTGAAATCATCGCGATCCTGCCAGGTGACAGTAGAGTAAACATAGTTGAATAACGCATGTTAACCTACTTAATCGGTGCTCGGAAAAAGAAACAAACGCATGTATTAGTTTGAATAGATCTGGATGTGTTCATTATCATTTAACGAATGATAATTTAAATATGAGTGTGTATGATTAAAGCCGAAATAATGAATGATATCATCGCGATCTCGCCGGGTGACAGTAGCGTAAAAATTGTTGAATAACGCATGTTAACCTACTTAATCGGTGCTCGGAAATAGAAACAAACGCATTCAACAGTTCAAGAACGGATGTACAAAACGCGAAGAGATTTTCGGAAGAAAATAAAGAACGCATTTTTAATCCCTTCGAGCGCAACGATCATACATTGTATAAAATTACAGCCAAATGATTCATGAAATTATCGAATTCCCGCTGGGTACCAACAGCGTAAAATACCTCGCAAGTTAGCGGTAAACAACGCACGTAGTTACTCTGAAATCATCGCGATCTCGCCAGGTGACAGTAGCGTAAAAAAAGTTGAATGACGCATGTTAACCTAAATCAGAAAAAGAAACAAACGCATTTATTAGTTAGAATAGATCTGGTACAGATTTGCGTAAACAGGATAACAACCTCCCACATTCAATCCTGTCACATATTTTCAAGAACGGTCGTACAAAACGCGAAGAGATTTTCGGAAGAAAATAAAGAACGCATTTTTAATCCATTTGGGCGCAACGGTCATACATTGTACATGTGTACAAGATTACAGCCTAGATGATTCATGAAATCATCGCATTCCCGGTGGGCACCAACAGCGTAAAAATACCTAGCAAGTTACGGTAAACAAGGCCTGTATGTTACTCTACAGTATATATTTGCCCCCATATTTGCGCTGGTGTTTAGAAAAAGCTTAACAAACAAGAATTACAATAAAGAATTAACTTATCATTTCAGCCTCTATTTCTTCGTCTAATTCACAAATAATCTCCCTTTATTCTCTCAATAATAACGCTCAATAATTGTGTAATAACAACGCAAAGGATATGTTTAAGTTTCATTGATGGGTATATGTTTTTCTTTGTTTTTAATGAGTATGGTTATTACGAGGTACCGGTTATAACGAGGTAATATCGCCGGTCCCACGGATCTCGTTATAACGGGGTTTGTAGTTACATTGCGCAATCAATCTAGCAGCACATGAAGCGGGCAACAGCACGAGAGAAATGTACAGAAGGTGCTCAACGTCCTGTCTACATCACGACGTACCGAGTGGCTAGTGCGCTGTACATCACAACAGCCCAGGCCCGCCCGCCCCCATCCAACTACAGTTCAACTGCTTTGAGGGTCATTCCTTCTTGCCGAGCTCGCAGTGTGAAATGCATGCGTTATTACATACGTACTACTGAAGCTACAGCAGTACTACAGCTAAGTAGAGGACGCAAGGCATAATTAGAAATAAGACATCACGATTGGTAGGTGAATTGTTGATTTTTTTTTTCGGCGGCCGAAAAAATAGTAAATATCAAAAAAGTCGATGCGGCAACTGAAAATCGATGCGGGCGGGGAGCGGGCTGGGACGAAAATTATGAATTTCTTGGTATTTTCAGTGCCATTTTGAAAATAGTAAATAGTAAAAAAATCGATGCGGCGGCCAAAATCGATGCGCGCGAGGACGAGAAACTGGTTTCTTTTTTTACTTGGCCTAAGTAACTGATAATACTTATGCCCCAGTCACATAGACATCCCGGATCGCCCCGGACCACCCCGGATCTGATCCGGGGAAAGATCCGTGTTGACGCCGGGAGGCCAACACGGCAACTTTTGGCGGTCAAAAACATCCGGCGTCATCCGGGGATTGCCGTGTTGGCAGAGCAATCCGGAGTGGTCTGTGTGGCTGCCATGTAGCCGCCATGTTGATCCGTGTAGACGCCGCGCTCTTCCGGCCTTATCTGTGTAGCTGCCGTGTTGATACCGTGTGTACAATCATACCAAAATCCCGGATCTCCCCGGACGTCCCCGGATCTTCCCGGATCACCGTGTAGGTCCTTGAGCATCCGTGTTTATATGTGACTGGGGCATTGCTGTAATGTGCTTTTACATAACCACTTAAATACAATATTCCTAAGTCATAAGAGTCATAACTTGAGTGGCAGATCGTACCTTTTTTCATTTGGTTTGAGAGAGGTCATTTGCAAAATATATCTTTCCTTTTTTAAACTAATCATTGTCCAGTGTAATTTACTCCAAGTTCATTATGAAATATATGGAGTAACAAGAGATAGATCTAATACAAAGTAAGGAGGTTATGGAACTTTCATGCGTTTAAAAAAGTACAACCACATACAGTGTACATCAAAGAACTGTTAGATTGTTTGAAAGATTGTAGACTTCCAACTATGCACTCCTGGATGCCTGTTAAGGAAGATCTTACACTACTTGGCTTTCTGCAAGTTTATATTATGTCCTTGATGATTGAAATACATTGTCTTGACAAATATTTCTTAAAATCTATCTACTCAACAGGATTACAACTTGTAGGTGTAGAATATTCCATGTGAATATATAAGGGCTTCAGCTACAAAAATGAAATGACATAACTACATATCTTGTGGAAGGCTTGATTCATCAAAATACATGCATTAGAATAGATTCCATTGGCTGATCTGCAGAAATACCATGTGATCAATATAATTTCCACTGAGGGCGAATACAAACTACCGTAAAAACTTCTCACCTTGGAAGTCCCTGAAGAAACTGCTAATCTGGAGATCACTCCTGGAAAGTCAACGATGAAACACAAAACCACCAAAATTAGCCAAGAATTAGTCTTCTTATTCTTTATTCATATTCAAATGCAGATCTTGTGTTAAAATCAGTCCGGGAAATCCACTCATGAGGGGGGCTCCGCCTCACAAGGCACTCTCCCCCTCATGAGCACCTCTTGGGTACTCAAGAGGCTCCCTCCCCGCAGTGCTCACGAGGTCTCCTCTTCACCTCTCATCCATCTAACACCTGATATTTCATGGTCACAAGTTCGCACAGTGATTTTTTTGTTACATACACATGTCCACTCTCCATGGTGAGAAAAAGTAAAAATCTGTTTTGATTCAAACTCAATTTTTGTCAAAACAAATGGAAAGAATTTTTTTTTCCTCATCATGGAGAGTGGACATGTGTGTGTACCAAAAAAAATCACAGTGAGAACTTTAATATGACCATTTATATCAGATGTGAGATGGATGAGAAGTGAAGAGGAGGCTTCATGAGCACTGCGGGGAGGGAGCCTCATAAGTATTCCAGCTCAAAGGTGCTCATGAGGGGGAGAGCGCCTTGTGAGACGGAGTCCCCATCATGAGCAGATTTCCCAGACTGAAACAGCTTGGGCCTAGGTGTAGAACGCAACGGTAGAGTCTACACAGTTCTGGTTGAGGTGAGGATTTAGCTTTTAACGTTTTGTGAGATATTCAGAAACCACTCTATGAGATGTCAAAGAGCATGCAATTCTAAGGGGTATCAAAAGTTTATTTGATGAAAATCGGTTTTGAAATGGCTGAGATATCCAAAAACAAGGTGAAACAAAAAGAGATCCTAAAAAGGCGTAGCCTGTCGCTTTTTATTATCACTTCTTTGGATATCTCAGCCATTTAAAAACCAATTTTCATCAAATAAACGTTGAATCCTCATTGAAATTACATGCTCTTTCATATTTCATAAGAGGTTTCTCATAAGCAAATATCTCACTTTTTAATCCCCACCTCAACCAGTAGATGAGTACTTTTTACATTGAGTAGGCCCTACTTGGCTACTACTGTACAGTCCTAAGCTCTCTTACGTTACGCTCTTAATTTAAGCTTTCTTCAATTATTTTCATTGAAATGATAGCTATGAAAAAGAAATAATAGTACGACTATGAAAATGCCTTGCAGGAAATGCTCACACACAACTCTTGATTTTATACGACAGAGTGCCTGCATCAACGTTGTCAATGTCTCCATGCTGACCATGGCGGACACTTGCTGCTTGCAACGGATCGACTCTCGGATAGGCAGCGCCGCGGGGATACCTATTTCGCCTCTTGTTTTTCTTGGAAACCACACGAAACCCGTCGTCCATGTTCTACGCAGTTCTCCAGGACTGGAGGAAGTCAACAAAAGAAGAAGGTAGAACTTAAATGGAGTAAAATGCCCAAATAACCAGAGATGTTGTGCTTCGAAATTGAATCATAATGTTCCCTGCTCGACTCGACAGCTCAGGTACAGATGCAGTGCAGTGGCTATGCCTTCAGCCTTCAAGCACTGCATGTTCAAAATGCGTGCATATTCACCCAACACGTACACTGGTATTGTACTTGTACACGCACTACATGTGCATCTAGGGGGAAAAAAATCACCGTAAACATGTGCGCACATGCTCAGCTTTATTTACCACTCCGTAGCCGTTTTATCAGGCTATACTGCTGATGCACTACCAACTACTAATTTCAAAGATAACATAATTGTATAATTTTAAAATATCATTCTTACTCTATAAATAAACAAATATTCAATTTCATATTTAGTGGATTTTTTTTCTTTTTACGTTTGTGATTGCACTCTTGAAAGTTATTCATGAGCCCACTTCAAATGGTAAATATAATTTGGTCTGAAGAAAGACTATACCAGAGATCCAGCGCGGGAGTTACGCAAGCTTTTTTACTCACCTGTCACTGGTTGCGAAACGCTGCGCCAGTAACGAGCTATAATAGTGCGGTCCAGTCGTTGTGGTTGTTGACAGACTGTGGAACTTTAATATTCTACGGTAAAATATTATGTAGTACACTAGAAAAAGTGTTTATGAAGAAAAGAGGAAATGTCGCAGGTAAGTGAACCACCTACGGAAACTCCCGTTATTCTCCTGTCAACCGAGATCGCGAGGGTGAGCTGCAGAAGAATAGAGCCAACATCAGATTCAGAACAAGAAAGGTGTGCACAAATGGAAACCACGGCCACGGAAAACTCGACCAGTGAGGAGGCTGCCGCGGCCGCGGTCGGCCAGGCGTCTGATAACGGTGCAGCTCTCAACCCCGCTGTTGAAGCTAACTCTGTTCAAAGAAACGCCCATAGCCATGCAGCCGGGAACACCTCCAGTGCCCAAGGAGACGAAAGTTTTGGCAATGACTGGCATGACTGCGACGACGAGGAACCGTACCTCCACCAGCTAATGGACAATCTTGAAAATACAGAGCATGGCGAAAAGCTGGCCAATGAATCGTCATCTCTTGCGCCAGGAAGAAACAGGACAGACCAGCATCCACCAGAATCGGATGCTGATGTGGGGGTAGTCGATGACTTTTCGTTCTTATGGAAGGGGGATCCGGACAAGACTCCGCTCCAGTTGCTGAAGGGAACTTACCTGTCTGTAACCGATCTAACTTCTCAGGCTTGGTGTGAAAGAAAGATGGTCTACGATAGCTCTCCAGAAGGCCAACTAGTTCTGGCACTTCTCGAGACTGCAGATCGCCAAGAAGCAATGAAAATGGAAGCCATTAAAGTTGAGACCATGAAAGTTGGATCAAATATTCATCTGAAGAGAGGTAGTGTCCAGTGCAAATTATTTCTCAACTGACTTTATACTACATGTGCAATTGCCAAATTGATATTTTTTATTTTTAAAAAAAGAGTGAGTTGTTTGTTTTGTTTCATAACATACGATTTAAAAGAAGAAAAAAAAATCACTTTTCACCTTTCTGTTTAGGAAGCCTACATGTAATCAACTAATTTCATTTCCTCACCTGTATTAATTACAACAAGATGTCTGTAGCACTGAATAACCAACACCACCTATACAGCTACAGTAGGTGTGGAATACTGTGGATGTTACAACTAAATGTCTGTAGCACTGAATATACCAACACTCCCAGGTGTGGAATACTGTGAATATGAGATCATGAGAGGAGTAAGGTGATGCATTATAGATTACTTCAGCTCCAAGTATTAAAATGTGTGAAATACTGTTACAGTCTTGTAGTTACCAACTGGAAATTTAGCAACATATTGTATCCATTAAAAAAGATACAAGAGTAGACAGGTGAATGCATTTATTGTCAGTGATAATTAATTTAAAGATTTTGGTCTGAGCCATAGAGGTTCACAATTTGAGAATTCACACATTTTTAGCTCACCTGAGCCAAAGGCTCAAGTGAGCTATTGCGATCACCCTTCGTCCGGCGTCCGTCGTGCGTCGTGCGTCGTGCGTCGTCCGTCGTCCGTCGTGCGTCGTGCGTAAACTTTTTACATTTTCATCTTCTTCTTGAAAACCCCAAGACTGATTTTCATCAAACTTGGCAGGTAGCATCCCTAGGGGGTTAGGAACTCAATTTGTTAAAATGGGCACCATGCCCCACCCAGGGGGCCCCCAGGGGGGCCCAAACCCCCCAAAATTAAGGAATCTGTCAAAATCTTCTTCTCTAGAACCAGAAGTGATAGAGCTAAGTTAGTACTATGGGTTAGTACATTGATGATTGTAGTTTCAAGTTTGTTCATGGCAGAATCAGGGGTGCCCCCCTTGGGACCCAGGGGAGGGGTTCTAAAAGGGGCCTAAATTGTACATTTTCATCTTCTTCTTGAGAATCCCATGACCCATTTTCACCAAACTTGGCAGGTAGCATCCCTAGGGGGTTAGGAACTCAATTTGTTAAAATGGGCACCATGCCCCACCCAGGGGGTCCCCAGGGGGCCCAAACGCCCCAAAATTAAGGAATCTGTCAAAATTTTCTTCTCTAGAACCAGAAGTGATAGAGCTAAGTTAATACTATGAGTTTGTACATTGATGACTGCAGTTTCAAGTTTGTTCATGGCAGAATCAGGGGTGCCTCCCTTGGGACCCAGGGGAGGGGGTGAGGTGGGGTCCTAATAGGGCCTAAATTGTACATTTTTATCTTCTTCTTGAGAACCCCATGACCCATTTTCACCAAACTTGGCAGGTAGCATCCCTAGGGGGTTAGGATCTCAATTTGTTCAGATGGGCACCATGCCCCACCCAGGGGGCCCCAAGGGGGGCCCAAACCTTCAAAATGAAGGAATCTTTAAAAATCTTCTCTAGAATCAGAAGTTATAGAGCTAAGATAATACTATGAGTGAGTACATTAATGACTGTAGTTTCAAGTTTGTTCATAGGAGATCCAGGGGTGCCCCTCTTGGGGGCAGGGGGGGGGGGGGTTGGTTGGGAAGGTCCAAATGGGGGCCTGAATTGTACATTTTCATCTTCTTCCTGAAAACCTCATGATGTATTTTCATCAGACTTGGCAGGTAGCATCCCTAGGGGCTCAGGATCTCAATTTATGAAAATGGGCACGATGCCCCACCCAGAGGGCCCCAGGGGGCCCCAATCTCCCCAAATTAAGGAATCTTAAAAAACTTGGGCCCTTATTGTACATTTTCATCTTCTACTTGAGAATGCCTGGTCAAATTTTGGTAGAGCTGTGAATGATTTAGATTAGTGACTGCGTGAAAGGTGAACTTGCGATACTCAGGTGAGCGCTAGACCCGCGGGTCTCTTGTATTAGTGGAAAATGAGCAAAGAAAATGGGATTCTATTGGGATGTGAATGCACATATTCCAATTCACATACATATACCACACAAATGTCAATGTGATTGATATTCATACGACATTTAAGTGGACAGTCTATGGGATAGCCTTATTTGGCCATGCGCTAAGCTGTCACTCCCATCCAAAGCCCTCTTGATCAGTGCACAGCTGTATATTGACAATTAATAGTGTAAGGATGTAATTGTGCTGAGCAGCATAGAAAACAAACCAGCAAGCTGTCTTAGCAAAATAAATTGCCACAATGAATTGAGATTACAAGGAGGAGTTTCTATCATTGATTTTATTATTTCACACACAGAGCTGGAGGTTCACACAATCAAGAAAGTCAAGGCCAAGACCAGGGAAGACAAGTGGGCCATCAAGTTTCTCAATCTCTTCATCTCTGTGAATCAGTTGCTGCGAGGAGGAGGAGGAGGAGGTGGAGGGGGTGTGGCATCCAGATGCATCGTCAGGGAGATCCCCATCTGTGGCAGACCTTTCCAGAATGGACCATTTGTGGTGAGATTTTGCAACAATTATTAATATATATATATATATATATATATATATATATATATACATGTATATGTGTGTGTATTACATTTATATATATATTCATATACACTGTATATACTAAAAACATACCCTATCCAATTTTGTTTTCTTCTGTTTCAAAAACATTTCATTTACAGTATAGTTTCCTTATACGATGAAACTCTTGGAAACTTTATAAATACTGTAAAGTGGATATTTTTGCGCAACTAATTTTTCGCGATTGGCCAGGTAAGGAGGGTTTCGCGTGCTTACAATTCCGCGGAATCAATGCATCACGCACAGGAACATACGGGAAGCAGAAATATTCATGTGTTTTTATTTTTGCAGCACTTTTCTGGTTGCGCAAAGAGTGCAAAACTTTCAACTTTTACAGTACTTGCCATAGAAAGAGATGAAATGTATCCATGTGTTGTTATTACACTCATTTAGATGGTTTATCTTTAATGATTTCTAAATCCAGCATAGGCCATAATGATGCCCACTGCCCGCCATCCATTTCTGCCCAGTGTTTTTAAACCTCCATTTAACATTGCCCCATTCCCGTCTTTATGTTCATGAAATGCCAAGGTGGGTGTGATAGACGAGGTGAGATACAATAGCCACGGCCAGCTGGAGATTGTGGAGTTCAAAACAAGAGCAAATACCAGGAGTATTCCCTCGTTAGCACAGAGGAACAAGGACAAACTACAGGTGAGTTGTTTCTTACTTTCCACATCATAACCACCAAGTTATTGATTGTTAAATTTGCACCCTGTTTCAACAGACCTTACACCAACAATGTTGGGACAACGTCCAGAGAATAAAGTTGCTCACCTTGGGCAATAAAACCACAGGAGAGAGTGAGGGGTACCTTCTTTACAGAGATGTAATAAAATCATTCGCCATGAAGGTTTCCATAACAACCTACCTGTTAATGCATGAAGGGGGTGTCGTGACAATCTATGCACGTGATTGGCGCAGATTGTGTCATTTTGTGTGTATGAGACTATTGCATCATCAGAATGTTACTGCAAGAGCATCTTAAAAGAAGGGTTGTTGCGGTGATAATAAGGGTAATGCAAGGGTCATGAGCTAATTATTACCTTCGCTGGCTAGAGTAGAATTTGGCAAAAGTTACTGCAACAACATCCGAGCAAAATTTTGCATAGACCATCTTAACAGGCAGGGTAGAAAAAAAGATTGCCTGGACATTGTCGCATTATCTCTGGTTTCAAAGGCTCTGTTAAAACGGGACTTTAGTAAGAGTTAGAGTTGCAAGAGTGGATATACAAAATGATAGAGTAGTAAGTAGAGAGAGAGAAAATAGAGAGAGAAAAGATGAAATAAAACCCATCCTGTTTCTTAGGTCCCTCCAAGGCTATTCAACTTTTCTCTTTTTTTTTTCCTCTCAGTCAAAACCTGAACTTTGCTCGGCCCAATGATGGTGCTCTTAGATAATTCAATCAATAATGAATTGACAGATACTCTTCGTATCATGATAATTTGAAATTACTGATGTGGATGAAATAATGTTGCAGTTTGATGTTCCATCGTCAACAATGACACCAGTTTCTAATCCTGCGAATTCCCAGGTCATGGTGTACAAGGAGCTCTTTGACGAGGCAGTATGCGGCTTGCTAATGAAAGACAGCATTATGGAGGCACTCAGACTGGACCCTGATAAACCTCTCCACGACGACATCATTGCTCACTCGCTCACTGTGCACCTTGACGCAACCACCGTCGGTGACATCGTAACCGCAGTCTTGGAACGATTCCCGTTCCTGGCCAAAATTGACTCCGTCTCTGTGGAGTACTCATCGCAAAAGGACGAGGCGCCGTTTTTCGTCAGCGAGTACGAGTTTGATCCTGTGTGGCTGAAAGATCGGTTGGACCACTTCAGCGAATTCTGGGATGGTCGAAGGGAGCCAGTAGGTGTGGATGTGGAGGAGGCATGGAAGTGCAACTTTTGTCAATACAAGGAGGGCTGTGATTGGAGGGAAAAGATGCACAAAAAGTGTCTTAGCAGGAAACTGGCCAATCACGTTCAAGTTGAGCTCACAGAATAAGGTCTGTCTTGCCTTTTTAAAGGCCAGAGGTGTATGCGCAATACATGTACTTTATGTACTAGAATATTGGCCAATTGTAACCAAGTACGGTTTTATGAAATAGGTTTTGAAGAAACATGAAAATCTTTGGCAAGATCTAGGTCTGGAGATATTTGTCCTAAAACTGGTGTTTGCCGCAAAATCAAATGCAAATTCTGTGCAATGAGCTTTGACTGCCAGAGTACAATTTGTACATTGTAGAATTCAATATATTTTGGTAGTATGTTAAGAAGATGCATTTTGTATCTTAAGTTTTTAAATGTGTATATTTATGACTGTGTCCACCTGATGACCTACTCTATCATGAAATTCTATATTTATCTTTTATATTTGTATCAAAAACTGAAATAAACTTTTTTAAATATTTCATTGGAGCATTTTGATAAGAAATCTGTTGGAACTCAATAGGATTCTCAAACATGTTTGTAATAGTCAATGTTCTCCTCTGGTTTTATGGTACAGTGCTTTTCCAAGTGAACACACAGTGATGTGACGCGTTCGCCCATGCAGAGACGCTATAAATGCTTGTTCCGCTACGTATTTTTGAAAGCGATCCTCAGTTCGTTATAACGGAGTACATTTCTTTTGTTTTTCTCTGTCAGTGGTGCTCAGAAAAGACTTCATTATAACGAAATTTGGTTATAACCGTGTTCGTTGTAACGGGAGTGCACTGTATGGCAGGGTTAATTTGGGAGGGGAATGCTGACCAGTGAAACAATTCAAAAGGCAGGGTTTCCAGTATGTATTACAATATATTATGATGCAACAGTTGTCAGCTGAAGAATACAAAAATTAGCTTAATGATATTGGTGATTACATGAGCGCACGTAGCATGTATCCAGGTCGTGGATTTAGTGGTTGTGATACCAGTAAAAGGCAATGCTTCATGGTACGATATTTAAAATGTTAGTGATGTGCATGCTTATACTATATGAATACTCTTTACCATTGACCAATGTCCAGTTTTATCAAGGAAATGAACAGCTAAATCAATGGAAAATGTTTGTCACTGATACTTTCATTTTGCACAGGGATTTCACTCCCCATGTTCATAGTGAAATCCCATTAACACACTCTAAACTGATAATGCACCCATTGGGTGATTTCAAGTTCGGTGCTAGTGCTAGTGCTATCTCAGCACTAGCACCAGCGATAAAACCGAACTTGAAATCACGTTGGTGTTGGGATTTGACCTCAAAATTATGACGTATTTCCGGTTGCTGGTGCTGGGCTCGGTGTTGAATGTCGTCTGCTGAACCGAGCTCTGCCGTTTGTGTTAGCAATTTACGTGCTTTTTCGCCATTGACTAACACTAGCCCCTAGGGATTATCATTTTCTTCATTTCAAGTTCGGTGCTGGTGTTAGCGTTGCCAGTGCGAGACTCTTATTCACGTCCGTAATAGATGCACGTTTTACGTGCAAAGTCTATGCTAATGCAGTGGTCGCCCACGTAACGTACACGAACACTCTCGACATGGCTCTATAAATCTGAGCCTAGGAGCAAAATAAGGATACAGTGCACTCCCGTTATAACGAAATGCTCGGGAGCGGCAGTTTTCTTTCGTTATAACGAAATTTCGTTATAACCGAACAAAAACAATATATAACGAAAACACGGAACCACGTACAGTGCACTCCCATTACAACGAACACGGTTATAACGAAATTTCGTTATAACGAAGTAAATCTTCTGGTCCCAAAATTATCACCATTAAAGTCTATGGTACAAAATTCGCTTATAACGAACACGGTTATAGCGAAATTTCCGTTATAACGAAGTCTTTTCCGAGCGCCACAGACAAAGAAAAACAAAAGAAATGAGCTCCGTTATAACGAAATGTGAAATGCTTTCGAAAATACGTAACGGAACAAGCATTTATAGCGTCTGTGCATTGGTGAACGCTTCACACCACTGTGTGTTTGCTCCTTGTGTCACGCACAGTTTCTGAAGGGAACTTGCGTTTATTATTGGAATACAGTTATCCCATCACATTTCACATAGCTTTCCAGTGTATGATGAGTATTCAGCAAACATGATATGATATACATGTATATACGTGGTTCCTTGTTTTCGTTATATATTGTATTTGTTCGGTTATAACGAAATTTCGTTATAACGAAAAAAAACTGCCGGTCCCGAGCATTTCGTTATAACGGGAGTGCACTGTATATATATATCATAAAAATGTTTGCTGAATACTCATCATACACTGGAACGCTACGTGAAATGTGATGGGATAACTGTACTACAATAATAAACACAAGTTCCCCTCAGAAACTGTGCGTGACACAATTAGCGAACACCCATGAAGAGACGCTATAATGTTTGTTCCGCTACGTATTTTCGAAAGCGATTCGCACTTCGTTATAACGGAGCACATTTCTTTTGTTTTTCTTTGTCTGTGGCGCTCGGAAAAGACTTCGTTATAACGGAAATTTCGCTATAACCGTGTTCGTTGTAAGCGAATTTTGTACCATAGACTTTAATGGTGATAATTTTGGGACCAGAAGATTTACTTCGTTATAACGAAATTTCGTTAAAACCGTGTTCGTTGTAACGGGAGTGCACTGTAATTGTGTTTTGAAGAAGTGATGAAATTTGTGGCATTTTAATCCATATTCCTCATTATATGTCTAAAACTAAGCAATTTTAGCTACATTTTTTAGTATTTGACTGTAATGACACGCCATCACTTTTTTCGTCACGCAATTCCCGCGGAGCTCGCGGTGCTGTGATTCCAACACCTAGTGCTGGTGATCGATAATTTTGATCGGTATCGCCTCGTTAATCTGACCGTCGGTGTTGGAGCTCAATTTAACGCTGTTATTTGGGGGCTAGCACTAGCACTAGCACTAGGACCGAACTTGAAATCACCCATTGTCTTGAATAACTTGATGCATGGAAATGCTGTGGTATGTGAAAAAGTTTATAAAAGAGTTTTCTTTGCAATTGTTTCTGGTTTGACAGCAAAATGTATCAGATGTATGTACAAAAGCTGTGATGCAGATGAACATATCACAAATTACTCCAAAAAATCTGAAGGAAACATTCCAACATCCGAGTACGGTACATTATGAAATTTGTCATCAATGTGCTTCTAGTTCAGATGAACTTTATATGTGTTTACTTCCATGGACTCAAAACATGCAATTAGCATTTGATATGCCAAGCAAACAGGTGTAATGTGCTAAAAAGAAGTAATGATAATAGTAATAATAACTACCACTTTTACAGTTTATTATGTACATTGTATTTACAGATGTATACTCAAAACTACCTTTATACTGAGTAGAAAATTATTTTGTATTATACAGACATGGTAGTAACGGACACCATGGTAATTCCAGACATGTATATCTCTGTGTAATAAGGACATTCTCTAGGCATTGTACCTTGCAGACCTATCCTACTGAGCCTTTTGTGGACGTAAATCACCAAAATGTGACACAAAAATGTAGAAATGCTAAAAAATTCACGTTTTGCCTCAGATTAAGAATAGATATGTATTTTTTAGATTTTACTGTGTACGTGTATATTGTTTGAAATTTTCATGTTTGACCCTTTACAGTACAAGTGTACTAGGATACCCAATTTGAGCTTATGATGTATAATTAGTTGAGTAGATTGTAGTGACATTGGCAAGAGGTTAAAGGTCAAAAGGTCAAGGTCAAATGCTAAAATTGTTACTATTCCCCCATATCCATGCAATGTCCGAAGGTATTTTCTTGAAACTTAGTGTAGACATATACTACTGAGTATAGATTCTCCAGAGAGAGTTTAATGTCATAAGGTCAAAGGTTAGGTGAGAATGTTACAATTTCACTTTCTTGCAAATGGTTCAATGTATCTCATAAAAGGGTCGGTCAGAAGTCAAGTAAAAATCCTCACTTCCCCAAATATGTGTACCTGCACTCTTAGACAGTTATAGCAAACCTAGTTCAAGGAAAGTGAACATTCAAGATATTTCTGACAAACCTGTCATTTCAATATTTTGTCAGTCATCACACATTGTGAAGACATAGTACCATACACCTATTGGGAGAATCATGCATTATGGCGGAGGCATCAGTCGCCATAGCGACATTTCTAGTTTTAGTTTGCAGTGCAGTGTAGGAGACGCCTACTCATCTGTCATGAGCTATCACTGTACTTAGAAATCTTGCTAATAATGCCAGAATTAAGATATTGTTTGATTTAACACATATTTTTCTTTGTCACAGATACATGTAGAGCTTTGATGTGTACTTTGTATCTTTCAAGATTGGAAACAAAAAGTGAAAATAGATGCTACCAAGATCAGATGTGATACCAATTCCAATAAAGCTTCACTATGCGCTTCATTCAATCGTAGTGGATTGATACAAATATACTGTATTACCAATAACTTCAATAGCACTTAGATACAGTGCAAGTTCTTTTCTTTCAAGAGAAGAGATAATACACGTGTATATTCTTGCATGTTGCTTCTTTTTCTTTGCGATGTGCAAGACCAACATGTTTTTATTTTGTTCCTTTCCTTTGGCACAGATTAGATAATTTGGTCAAAAGGCCTACCTGTACAGTAAGCAGGGTGTGATTTAGAAATAAGAACAAAATCATATACTAGTATATGAATATATATATATATATATATATATACATATACATATACATATACATATGTACATATGCATATATAATACAATATATGGTATATGCATACAAAGGTACTCCTGTAAGAACAAGGTCCTTGGGACTATCATATTTTCCTCACTCTACTCTGATCCTTGCTTTCATATTATACATGTATTGAAAGTAAAGTTTTGTCACTTCACAGACTGTGAATAAAAGAGAAAAAAGAGCCTTTCATGGTGGATTCAGATAGCAGCCAATGTCATGTAAAGATAACACAATCACTGCATCCCAAAATAAAAGCATATAACTACACAATATTTAATCACCACTAGTCACACTCAATACATGTGGTTAAGAAAACATAGAAATGCCAGTGCTAATGGGACTCTGATGCAACTATATGTTACAATCTTTTGGATAGTGATATAAACAAGAATGCCATTCGGCAAGATTGGAAGTTTACATAATGTATTTTTCCAGTCTTACCAAAATGACATTTTTGTTCACACTGATATGCGTTGGCTACTCACTTATGGGGATATGTTTGCCCCAAACATTTCATGGCCTGTACACAAAGAGAAATAAATGAAAGGATAAAACATAACATAACAGAATTGGAAGAAATTAACAGATTTAGGTAAAGAAAAACAATGAGTGACAGAGAGAAGATAGAAGGGGAAGAAAGATGGAAGATGAGATGAAAGAAAACAAGGAATAACATAAGGGGAGGAAAAGTGGGAAGATATGACAAGATCAAAATGAAAAGTAATGAGAGACAGACATGGTTAAAAGGATAGAGATTAACAATAGCACAACTGGATCTCTGTGTATCCCACTTGTCAGCTTTACAAGATGAAAATAGAATAAAATCTCAATAAAATGGAGGAATATTTATCTGGTATTTTGAAGAATTCTGCTAAAAATGGTTGTATCATTGATGACTCACAATTCTGTAAAGAAATTCTTCAGTTCACCAACTAGCCCCATCAAACTGAAATCAGAGTCAAAATCAGATAAGAATGACAAAGAATAACAGCAAGAAAAGAAAGAGAAATATACCCACAAATCATGCTAACAGCCAAGAAAACATAATTAGGCCTACAAAGAAGGGTTTTAAAACTTTATATTGTTAACGTTAATTACAGTAATTCAATATTGGTGATTTCCAAAGACATGAAATGTTGTACAAAATTGCACTCCATGTGCTTCATGGACTGGAGGTAATTCATAAATATGCTGAACTATAGGCCTACTGCTAAGTTCAATATGGTATTAAAAAAAATGAGTTGCCACAAAACCTTGATGAATGCAGAGACCGACATTATATCGAGTACCAAAGAATACAAATTTTTGAACAGCAGGATGGTAAAAGTAAAAAGAGAGTTTAAAGGGGATGGCTAGTAGCTGATCAGTGGGAATCAGTAGGAATGCTGAGGGATGATTGTTCCAATCCTTGTGGGATTCATTTAAGAGTACATTATATATCTATTCTTGTGTGAAAATTATTTGCTTCAGAATGGTCTCATATTCAAGTAATGTGCAGTTTAATGTTTCCAGGTAAGCGTCCCTGGTCAGTGACGGGGCATTAATCTGCACATGACTTGAATATGAGACCTTTCTGAAGCAAATAATTTTCACACAACAGTAGATATATAATGTGCTCTTAAATGAATCCCACAAGGATTGGAACAGTCATCCCTCAGCATTCCCACTGATTCCCACTGATTGGTTACTAGCCATCCCCTTTAAGGCATCTAGTTAGATATACAATGTGTGAACAATAGTTATAATAAAAGTTTTTCTAGACTAAACCGTCAAAAGTTAAGGTTTATTGAGAAAATCATTGAGATTCCAATATATTTTAAGATTTATTGCAAAATTTGTACATGGTGAGATGTTTTGTGATACAACTGACCTGCACGTATGTATCAATTAAATCTCAAGCATTTTTTTAAATCACTGCTCCCAATGGTAAACAGTAGGCCTACCTTTAAGAATGCTATCAGTAAATATAGATTACAAATATAAGTATAATTGTCAGAAATATCTCTGTTATTGTTTTTAGTTGCGATGTTTATAATGAATAGACCCTCCGTCCAATTTAAGTCATGATTTTTATATGCCTTATCTCTCTCTTTGCCCTCTCTTCTGGTTCACAGTCCGTTTCAGGACTCGCACTATTTTCAAGAAAGAATACCTCTACTCTCGCTTAGTCTCCATCTTGCCTCTCCTTTTCTCATCTCTCCCTCTTCACTCATCTACTATCTTCTCTTCCAACAGTCCTTTTCACGACTTACAACATGGTAAACCGTAAACACAATCTCCTTTATCCCCATTTTATTTGTGATCTTTTCTTCAAATGCTAAGGCTAAATTCATAAACATGACTTTATACAGGACTCGACACTAACTTTTATTTTTGGTGGCCCGATCGGGCCACCAAAATCATTAATTTCTATTTTTTGGTGGCCCGAAAGTAAAATCTGATGGCCCGAAAAAATCAAGAAAAACATAAGAAATACTAAGTCGGTCCTACTGAACATAGAAAATGAAATATTAAGTATTACTGAAGTGATACATGTACCCATGTCTAAAATAAATGAAGAGAGAATTAAATCATCTTACCGTTATTCTGAGTTCTAAGATTTAGCAAATAGGCTTATAGATTATTGTAAAAGTTGATGCCTATTTAGGTGGTCAAAACTCACGTTTGAAACGATAGAGAGGGAGCATTTGCAGACATTTGTGAACATCCGACATCTGTTTTGGCATTATAAAGAGCTGGAAGTTACCGTTATTCATTTCTGATTGTAAAAGCAATTATCCAACATTTACTAGTATTTTAACACCGTACATTACGGAGCCGAATGTTTCTATTATTTTTTTTTTCAAATGTAAAAGCAAAGAACTGACATTCATTTTAGCATCTTACGGAGCTGAATGTTATCCTTATTCATTTCTGAATTTGAAAGCAAACATCCCCAATTTATTTCAGCATCTAACTGAGCCGATTGATACCGTTAATCATTTCCAAATGTAAAAGCAATAATCTGTTATTCATTTTAGCATCGTACGGAGCAGAATATTACCGTTATTCATTTTAAAATTTAAAAAGCAAACATCCAACATTTGTTTTATTATCGTACGGAGCCGAATGTTACTGCTGTCCACTTCCGAAAGTGAAATGAATTATCTGACAATTTAGCATTGTACGGAGCCGAATTTTACTGTTTTTCATTTTTGAACGTCAAGGCAGACATCAGACATTAAATATTTTACCATCAAACGCAACTGAAAGTTACTGTTATTCATTTCGAAATGTAATAGCAAATATCCGACATTCATTTTAGCATCGTATGGAGCAGAATATTACTGCTATTCACTTCCGAACGTAAAAGCAATCATCTGACATTTATTTTAGCATCTTCCTTAGCCGAATGTTATTGCTATTTACTTTCGAAAGTAAAAGCAAACATCCGACATTTATTTGATCATCATTCGGGGTTCAATATCATTGTTATTCATTTCCGAACGTCAAAGGGCAAGGGATCATTCGACATTTATTTTAGCATCTTCCGCAGCTGATCTGTTATTGCTATTTACTTCAAACCTGAACGTTAACATCCGGTATTTATTTTACTATCTATATGGAGTTGAATATTATTGTTGTTCATTTCCGAACGTCAGAGCAGAATTAATATCCGACATCTATTTTAGCATCTTCCGGAGATGAATGTTGTTGCTATATACATTCGAACATAAAAGCAAACATGAGACATTATTCTTATCATTCACCTGAACGTGAACATCCGGTATTTATTTTACTATCTATATGGAGTTGAATATCATGTTTATTCATTTCCAAACGTCAAAGGGATCATTCGACACTTACTTTAGCATCTTCTGGAGCTGAAAGTTGTTGTTATTTACTTTCCAACGTAAAAGCAAACATCCGGCATTTATTTTCTCATCGTACGGAGTTGAATATTATTAGTATTCATTTCCGAACGTCAAAGCTAACATTCCACATTTATTTCATCATCTTCTGGAGCCGAATGTTATCCTTATTCATTTCCGAACGCAAAACCAAACATCCGACATTTCTTTTAGTATCATACGGAGCCGAATATTACCGTTATTCATTTCCAAAATAAAAAGCAAACATCCGGCATTTATTTTCTCATCGTACGGAGTTGAATGTTATTAGTATAGTATTCATTTCCGAACGTCAAAGCTAACATTCCACATTTATTTCATCATCTTCTGAAGCCGAATGTTATCCTTATTCATTTCCGAACGCAAAATCAAACATCCGACACTTATTTTAGTATCATACGGAGTCGAATATTACCGTTATTCATTTCCAAAATAAAAAGCAAACATCTGACATTTATTTTAGCATCTTACGGAGCCGATTGTTACCGCAGTCCATCTACAAAAGTAAAGGCAATTATCCGACTTTTTGGCGGCCCAATTGGGCCACCAAAATCTTCATTTCTGAAATTTTGGTGGCCCGATGCGCGTTTTTGGTGGCCCCCGGCCACCGGGCCACCGTTAGTGTCGAGCCCTGTATTATATTATATGATTTTAATGACTAATTCGAGACAGCATCCATTGTGTTCATGATCTAGAAAATATACATTATATACATCTAATTTAAATCTTTCAAAATAATAAATTGGATAATGGGAAGCAGGATTTATGAATTTTCTCTCATAAGCCTGATAGGCCTATAGAGGTGCTAATTTGTATGGTACATATAGCGCTACATAAGAAATTGCTTATTATCATCATGGATGTATACCTGCATGTAATGATTTGCATAGGTCAAGCTATTATGTCAATTTTACTGTTTTGCCCCACTGGAATTTTTCCTTTTAGTATGGCGTTCGGGCCTTCAACATTCTGCACTACAGCAGAATTCCTACAGTTCGACCTCGATTATCCGGATAAGCGAATTGGCCAGATATGGGAGACACAATGTTATATAGGCTATAGCTGCTGTCCAAGCTGCCGTCCCAGTGCACTGGCAGCTATATAGGCAGGTAGCGGACCCCGCAATGGTGGTGTACTTAAGTAATATCTATGCTAGCCTGCACAAAATTGTTACGGAAGCCATTCGTGCCACGTAGGATAAAACTTTCAGTGGAGCTAACTGGCGGCCGCCACTTAATTATCTGGCGGCCGCCACATAATTATCGATATCGACATTTCTCATGAATTATCGTTTAGCGATATCGATATCGATAATTATGTGGCGGCCGCCAGATATTTAAAGGGGCATAGTCCCGGTAGTGTAGATGGCGCTGTTGATGATACTGCCGATCACCGTTAGCATTGATACGAAGATTACCGAAGTAGAACTGTCATCAAGAGGAAAGTGCGTAGGTGTTGCTAAGTAACGTTGCCTTTGTTGTCTTCTCTGCGCATCGCGCAGTCTGTAGTAATGCCAGGGTGCGTGCATATGTGCTTATTATTATGACATCACAAAAGAAGTTTGCTAAAGCTGTCATCCCACTCAGCCGAATCATGAGCCGAACTGTGATCGGACCACTGACTACAGTGAATCGGACTTCTTCGGACTCGGGAAAGTGGGCCAAAGCGTAAGCGCCAAAGAGAAGTCGACAGCGTAGGTCTCTATAGGAAACTTGCGCCGTGCGCCCGCGTACGCATTTGACTAAAACACGGGGACCATGCACCCGTGGCGGCCGCCAGATAGCTCCATCGATCCACTGAAAGTTTTATGTCCTTGCGTGGCACGAATGGGCTAGCTTCCGTAGATTGTAGTCCCTATTTTCACAAAAATAAAGTATATCTTTAAGTGAAAATATGTTTTACCTCATCAGGAATTGGGAAACCTATCATGCATTTCTTATGAAATTAGTGAAATAGATCCATGAAAAGATGTTACAGTCACTGTTTTTTCTCAATATTTAGATGGGGGGAAAAAGTCCTTCACTGCGTGAACGCGTCCGGATAAAAGGAGACCGGACAATCGAGGTCAAACTGTACATATATTGCAATATATATTGCAATACAATACGCCTGAGAAGCCTGCGAAACGCACTTCGCCGGGTTGGTAAGACAGATTTGAGGGTGGCAACGTGGCCATTTTGACTAAGCGAAGATAGCAATAAATATGTGTAATTAAAAAAAATTATAAGGTTGGAAATAAAAGAAATATGTGTATTATGATAGAATTTGAAATTGTTAATAAATATTAATAATTACATTATAGGGAAATATAGATGTTATATAGTCTGGCAAAAGTAGTCAAAATTATGACTGATTGCCATTAAACCTAAAACAACAACAACATTCATGATGAAGCGGGACGGGTGCCCAAACAGGTAAGCACTATTTGGGTACCCGTCCTCCTTCATCGTGAATATTCATCAGGCAGTACGAAATGTACTACATGTAATAAGTGCCCTAAACGCTGGATTGGTGATGTAAAAATTTCGAAAAATTGCATCAACGGGGAATGTAAAAACGTCTCGCCGGGAGATGGAAAATGTTAAGTTTTGCTAGGAAATGTAAAAACGCTGTTAGGAAATGTAAAAACGTATTTCCACGTTACGGAGGATACTAGCCCGACCGTACAGCGACTAGCTAGGAGGATACATGTAGATGATGAATATTCATGATGAAACGGGATGGGCGCCCAGACAAGGGTAAGCACTATTTGGGCATCCGTCCCGCTTCATCATGAATATTCATCATCTACAGGTAGCCGTGGAAATACATAATTCTTACATTTCCCGGCAGCGTTTTTAAGTTTCTCGGCAAAACTGAACATTTTTCCATCTCCCGGCGAGACATTCTTACATTCCTCCTTGATGCAATGTTCGAGAATCTTACATTTCCCGGCGATACGTTTTTGCATTCATATGGCACATATCAGCCTTCTGCCATCAACTAGTACAGTATCTTACTGCCTGATGAATATTCATGATGAAGCGGGACGGGTGCCCAATAGTGCTTACCATGCTTACCGTGCTTAGCGCGGTAAGCACTATTTGAGCACCCGTCCCGCTTCATCATGAATATTCATCATCTACGGGTATCCGTAATACCCGTGGAAATACATAATTTTTACATTTCCCGGCAGCGTTTTTTAAGTTTCACGGCAAAACTGAACATTTTACCATCTCCCGGCGAGATGTTTTTACATTCCCCGTTGATATAATTTTCGAGAATTTTACATTTCCCGGCGATACGTTTTTACATTCATATCAACGGCACATATCCAACATTCTGCCATTTACTATAGTACAGTATCTTTCTACCCGATGAATATTCATGAGGAAGCGGGACGGGTGCCCAAATAGTGCTTACCGCTTACCGCCTAAAACGGTAAGCACTATCTGGGCACCCGTCCCGCTTCATCATGAATATTCATCATCTACATGTATCCGTAATACCGTTGAAATACATATTTTTATCATTTCCCGGCAGCGTTTTTACATTTCTCGGCAAAACTGAACATTTTTCCATCTCTCGGCGAGACGTTTTAACATTCCCCATTGATGCGATTTTTCGAGATTTTTACATTTCCCGGCGATACGTTTTGCACGTATCCAGCGTTCTGCCATACAGTACAATGTACTAGAATCTTACTGCCTGATGAATATTCATGATGAAGCGGGACGGGTGCCCATGCCCAAATAGTGCTTACCGCCTAAAACAGTGCTTATGGAGCGCGATAAGTCACAATATGGAGTAATACTGTGGGAAATTTGCTTTGTAGTATTCAGTCATAATTCTATAAAAGTTTATATTTATTTTGTAAGCAAATGCAGAATAGATACAAATTTTTCTTAAAATATGACCTAATATTACCTACCAAATTTCCCACTGTACCAATCCCAATCTGATTTATCGCACTCCATAGACACCCAAATATTTGAACGGGGAATACCCTCACAGAACTCTTACACATAGAAGAATTACTCGCCACCCGTTGTCGCCGTCGCTCGACTCATTGTCACGTGACGTCCGCCATTTTGCTTAGCGGAACTTTTTTTGCGGTAAGCACTATTTGGGCACCCGTCCCGCTTCATCATGAATATTCATCAGGCAGTAAGATACTGTGCTAGTAAATGGCAGAACGCTGGATACGTGTAAAACGTATCGCCGGGAAATGTGAAAATCTCGAAAAATTGCATCAACGGGGAATGTTAAAAAGTCTCGCAGGGAGATGGAATAATGTTCAGTTTTGCCGAGAAATGTAAAAACGCTGCCGGGAAATGAAAAAATTATGTATTTCCACGGTATTACGGATACATGTAGATGATGAATATTCATGATGAAGCGGGACGGGTGCCCAGATAGTGCTTACCTTTTTTTGCGTGCAAATCCCAGCAGACGCTATCCACATACAGTGACTGCATGTTGTACCGTGTTTTTCTGACGTTCCCAGACCCTGAGCGAGGCATTAAAATGCCATATTGTGCGGCTGTAAACTGCACAAATCACTTGACAAAAGGATTTGGAAACAGGTAAGTTTGACACCAAGCCATGATGAGAATAACAAGTAAATTAATTCCCCAAGTAACGTTACAATTAGGCGGATCGGTCGTATGTTGGCTTTCTTGTGAGAGCAGTAGCAAAGGTAGTCCCAGACACTGGATTTTGTGTTTGCCGTCGACATATCTGTTTACCACCAACTACTATGCAAAATAAAAAAGATCAAGTAGGCCTAATTTAGGCCCTGGGGCTATATTACACTCTGTACGTTGTGTGTTGGGGCAAACAGCTTTGTACATGAAAAAAAAGTGTAAATTTATGTAAATTTGAGCTTAGGTGTAAACTTTACACGTAGATTTATTCTTGTCTAGCTAGTTATGAGTCACAGTACCAGTGGCAGTGGTGGGCCAGTGACGTGTCAGTGTCAGTGACAACACTACAGTCGTTTAGATACTAGATTGTCTAGACTGACTGTGTACTCTAGTATTAAAGTAACCCCGGGACATTGCTTTGGCAATATGCAATATTTGTCATACATGTATTTGCGAGACTTGTCTTGCCTACATATTGTTGCCACGTTAACATTTCGTACTATACCATAGGCGGCATAGTATGTTTTCACACTCATAAGGATTTCATTAGGTGATACGCTATCAGCGTATCACCTATTGTGATTGCCAAAATTTCTCTTTTTAGGTGATACGCTATCAGCGTATCACCTATTGTGATTGTCAAAATCTCTCTTTATTTCTTTTTATTCTTCTTTCTTTCTGGACAATTTTGTGTCATCAATATCTCAAGAATGACATTACGGAATAACATGACATTTTCAGGGAACATGTCTCATGACAAAATCTAGCCACAATAAGGTTTTCATGACAGTAACATATCTATGACGTCATCTAGGCGCCATTTTGTGATTTTCGGACCATGTTACATGATCGATCATAACTTCATATCTAAAGGTCATGTCTGTATCATTTTCGGCGGACATTAAGTTCAGGTCACGCTCTATCATACATTTTAATGCTAATTACCTAAGACATTATTACGCGCGCGTACGCGCGCGTCAAACTTTTAAAAGGCTCAAAACAACTTACCAATGGGAAATCTCGAAGTTTCAGACAATTTTAAGCGTTTCGCGCGTTCGCGTCCGTCCGCACATTTTCGCGCGTAGTGCGCGTAAGCAAACTGAAAATGCACATTTTTTGACAGATTTGGATTCCTGATACATTAAGTAACAATATCCATTGATTTCCGATCAATTTTGACCTATAACAAAGGAATGCGTTGGCGTCAAAGTTGAAATTTCGTGTGCGCGTCTTTGTGCAAATATAGCGAAAAACATGTCTTTGTTTATTTCGCCATAGCTCTTTAAAACGTCTGGTTACCCTATGTTTTTATTGCATATTACAAAAACATATGAATTGGAAATAACGTTTCAAGTATTAATATTTCCATAATTACATTATGACGTCATCATATCATCATCTGAAATCAAAAAAGTGGAATTAATTTTTTTGAGGTACTGTTTCTGACATTCATTTGCTCGTATCTCTGTTGTTTAAGCTCAATATTATCCCAAATTCAGATATGTTGTACTTTGAACATTTGCCTTTCAGGTCCATGTCATGGTTTTGAAATTTAATGACGTCATCATACTTTAAATTGTGATTAAAGGTAAAGACGCAAAATCGGACAAGTTTACGTGTTATGTCTATGGGAGGGGATCTTTTTTAAAACCATGCATTGACTTGACAACGTTTAAGCACCTTTATCTCAGCTGATTCTGCTTCATTTCCTCTGAAACTTAAGTATGTTGTAGCTGAGACAATAAGCTGCAATAATCATGCATTTTATTTTTTGAAATCTCATCATTAGGTTGACAATTTTGCAGTTTAAAACTGAAAATGAGAATGGAATGTGGAGAAACGATTCCTGATTCATCTTTCACATACATAAGTTTGCGTTCCTCATGTTTTCTCGTGGAGACGTATGGCCTAGTGGTTAAAGGCGACGTCTCAGAGACGTGAGGTTGCGGGTTCGAACCCCACAAGATCACGAAACAAAATACTCAGCTATTTTACTTTTTTTTCTTCAATTTTGTATTACATATTCGTCCATGTAGAAATCACGTTCGTATATAAACGCACCTATACACACACACAGACACACAGACACACACCATATCCCTCTTTTTTGTGTTGGAGACCACATTGCTTCGACTGCTGCAAAATTTTGCAGGCTGACTTTGTCAAACCGATCATAGTATGTAATGACGACGACGGAGGTGTTGTACTTTGAACAATTGTCTTTCAAGACCATGTCATTGTTTTGTACTTTGATGACGTCATCACACTGAAAATTGTGATTAAAGGCAAGGTATCAAAACCAGCCGATTATAGGCTTTATGTCTACGGCGCGTATTTTTCCCAAGTTGCCAGAAATGGCATAGCGACATCAGTCGTTACAAGGCCGCATTTCCGTCTAGCAATGCAATACATGTTCACGCGGCCACGATTGTTGAGTGGGCATTGACTTTTTCCCCCTCTAATATCTATACATTTCTTTTTTGCCTTACCATTTCCGGGGATGTCCCGTGGCCGAGTGGTTAGAGAAACGGTTTTGCATGCACGCTCAATATAACTTCAAGGTGCCTATATCACATTCTTTTCTTTGTCGATCACAGATGACCGACACCTGATGACCCCAAGCGTATCACCTAACTCGTCAGCGTGACGAGTTTCATATCTCGTTTTTTTATTCTTCTTTCTTTCTGCCACATTTTGTGTCGTCAATATCTCAACAATGACATGACGGAATACCATGACATTTTCAGTCAACATGTCTCATAACAATATCTAGCCACAATAAGGTTTTCATGACAGTAACATATCTATGACGTCATCTAGGCGCCATTTTGTGATTTTCGGACCTTGTCACATGATCGATCATAACTTCATAACTAGATATCATTTCTGTATCATTTTCGGTGGACATAAAGTTCAGGTCAGGCTCTATCTTACATTTTAACGCTAGTTACACAGGTCATCATTACGCGCGCGTACGCGCGCGTCAAAATTTTAAAAGGCTCAAAACGACTTCCCAATGGGAAATCTCGAAGTTTCAGACAATTTTAAGCGTTTCAAACATTTTCTCGCGTGCGCGTCCGTCCGCGCAATTTCGCGCGCAGAGGGCGTAACTAACATGAAAATGTAATTTTTTTGACCGATTTGGATTTCTGATACTTTGAGTAACAATATTCATTGATTTCCGATCGATTTTGACCTATAACAAAGGAATGCACTGGCGTCAAAGTTGAAATTCCGCGCGCGCGTCTTTCTGCAAATATAGTGAAAAAACATGTCTTTGTTTATTTCGCCATAGCTCTTTAAATCGTCCATTGACCCTTTATTTCTCTTGCATATTACAAAAGCATATGAATTGGAAATAACGTTTCAAGTACCGATATTGCCAGGAAAACTCATGACGTCATCATATCATCATCTGAAACCAAAAAAGTGGAATTAATTTTTTTGAGGTACTGTTTCTGACATTCATTTGCTCGTATCTCTATTGTTTAAGCTTAATATTACCCCAAGTTCAGATATGTTTTGCTTTGAACATTTGCCTTTCAAGTCGATGTCATGGTTTTAAAATTTGATGACGTCATCATACTTTAAATTGTGAATAAAAGTAAAGACACAAAATCGGACAAGTTTACGTGTTATGTCTATGGGAGGTGATTTTTTTTTTAAACCATGCATTGACTTGACAACGTTTAAGCACCTTTATCTCAGCTGATTTTGCTCCATTTCCTCTGAAACTTAAGTATGTTGTAGCTCAGACAATAAGCTACAGTCATCATGTATTTTATATTTTCAAATCTCCTCATTAGGTCGACAATTTTGTAGTTAAAAACTGAAAATGAGAATGCAATCTGTACGGAACAATTCCCGATTGTTCTTTGCAACTGGATATTGGTCGAATCCACGCGGCCACTTGTGGGAAGTTGAATAGCGCCATCACAAGTCAACGCTATAACGACAGTGTTATTATACATTTAAGTTTCTCATTCAATCTTCAGGACAGCCGTATGGCGTAATCGCTTAGCGCGCTGGGTGTTCATAACGCCATACCGGAAGGAGAGAAGTTCGACTCCCGCAGGACTTTTCCCGTTCTTTCTTTTTCTTTTTTTTTTTCGGCAGTTCAGCTTTACTCCGATGTCATTTATCATATTATTTTATCAAGTGTACGTAATCCGTGAACACGGCTGCTCTATTTCCCTTGTTTTGTATTGGAGTTTGGAGATTGGGTTTGCTTCATTAATTTTGTCACACTTAATGTTGTAAATTGCCCCTTGTTACAGTGTCCCGCTTGCCACCTTTCGTTTGCTCTTTCCTTTTCTCTTCATTGGTTATTGTTATACTGTAACAGGATAGGTAGGAACATGTACGTTTAAATAACTTGCAGGAATGGGAGCTTAATTGATTAACTCTAGTCCAGGTGTATGGCGTCTCGCTCATCTCTTTGAAATTCCAGATTGTTATTGTTTGACCTAATAACAGAGTTGTAGACAGGTTTTATGTTACTATAGAGGTATCTTGTGCCACATGAGTGGAAGGCATCACTGTTTAGTGGTAGTAATGAACTTTTTCATGTTGTATATGGTATAAAGATATAAATTTCACATCCAATCTTCGGGACAGCCGTGTGGCTTTATAGTCACTTGGCGCGCTGCATGGTCATTACACACCACCTTAGGACGAGATGTTTGAGACCCGCAGGACGCTATTATTTTTTTCTCTCTCTTTCTTTGTTTTTCTTTTGGCAGTTCAGCTTCATTCCGATGTCATTACCCCACGACACACAGTCACTCAAGTTCCCCCTTTTTTTTTGTCGGAGGCTGGAGGTTGGATTTGCTTCATTTATCATACGTAATGTTGTAAATTGCCCTTGGTATACAGTGCCCCGCTTGCCACCTTTCGTTTTCTCTTTCCTTTTCTCTACGTTTGTTCCTGTTACACTGCACAAGACAGGTCGGAAAATAATTTACATAACACAACCGGAGCAGGAATGGCAACTGAATAAATTAACTCTAGGCCAGGTGTATGGCGTCTCGCTCGTCTCTTTCAAATTCAAGTTGTTATTGTTTGACCCAATAACGGAATTGTAGACAGGTTTTATGTTGCTATAGAGGTATCTTGTGCCACATGATTAGAAGGCATCACTGTTTAGTAGTAGTAATGAACTTTTCATGTCCCTCCTTGTCAATTATAGTGTGTTCAAAGGGGTTGTGTGTCTATCTGCCAAAGAAAAGGAAAACCTTATTTTCGTCATGGCTATTTCTCTATACGTAACCGTAGGTGATGAGTATTGTTGGTATCTGAGCAGTGAATAGCACAGCATCAGGCTAAAATCCCCCTTAGTTATACGCGCTAAGCGTTCAATTTGATATATCTTTATTTATGTAGTCAATCACTGCTAATGGAGTTACAGAATTATGTTATGACACCTTTCACTGAAAGTTTGTAAAGCAAAGTTTATAGACAAGGCAAGCAATTGTACATGAATAATACCAATGATTTCAGAGGGAAATTATGGTATACCTAAATGTAAGGGTATCATTGCTTTGGAATTGCTGAGACAATATCTTGGCACGAGGGCTTCCACCTCTAATAACTGATCCCTTTGAAGATGTGTCGGTCACGGGTGATCGTCATGATTCGTCTTTCACGTAGAAGCTTCCGTTCCACACTCTTAGTTCGAGAAGACTTACCATCATACTTCAAATTGTGATTAAAGGTAAAGACTCAAAATCAGACAAGTTGACGTGTTATGTCTATGGGAGGTGATTTTTTTTAAAAACCATGCATTGACTTGACAACGTTTAAGCACCTTTATTTCAGCTGATTTTGCTCCATTTCCTCTCAAACTTAAGTATGTGGTAGCTCAGACAATAAGCTGCAGTAATCATGCATTTTATTTTTTCAAATCTCCTCATCAGGTTGATAATTTTGCAGCTAAAAACTGAAAATGAGAATGGAATGTGGACCAAACGATTCCTGAATCATCTTTCACATTATAAGCTTACGTTCCTCAAATTTTCTCGTCAAGACGTACATGGCCGAGAGGATAAAGGCGACGTCACAAGAGACGTGATGTTGCACACGTACGGGTTCGAACCCCAAAGGAGCACGAAACAAAATACTTATATCTTTTGCTTTTTTTCTTTTATGGAGTATTCACCTTCGTCCATGTAGAAATCACGTTTTCATGTAAACGTACACACACACACACAGACACACACAATATCAATTTGTTTTGTGTTGGAGACCACATTGCTTTGACAGGCAACTTGGACTTGAAATTACAAATGTTAAAGTGAAGATGACTCTTAAAATACCGCATGGCCATGTTTGATTTTTTTTTTTTTACAATATAAAGACCTATTGGTAAATATTCATTTACATATCCTTTCCAATCAACTTACTTGAACACGCCGACACCACACGAAATTTTCAATTAGTTGCATGACAGAAACAATTTCATCTGAATTATGTAGGACTGTATAAAGAATTGGACTTCACGAATATTTCTCAATATTACTTCAAGTCGCTACTTGACATTATTTTCGTTGTCGATCACTGGAAATGAGAATGGAATCTGGTTGAAACGATTCCCAATTTATCTTTGTAACTGTATATTGATCGAATCCACGCGGCCACTCGTGGGAAGTTGAATAGCGCTATCAGTCACTTGACGTATATAGCCAAAAAACTGAATATCAATGTAAATTTGTGTTGTGTATAGCATACATAGATAGATTTAAGTTTCGCACAAGATCATCGGATCTTCCGTGTGGCAGAATCGCTTAGCACGCTGCGTGTTTATAATGCCCGACCGGAAGGAGAGAAGTTAATCGAGTCCCGCAGGACTTTTCCCTTTTATTTCTTTTTTTCTTTTTTTTTCTGCAGTTCAGCTTCACTCTTATGTCATGAACACAGCTACTCTATTTCCCTTGTTTTGCATTGGAGTTTGGAGGTTGGGTTTGCTTCATTAATTTTGTCACACTTAATGTTGTAAATTGCCCCTTGTTACAGTGTCCCGCTTGCCACCTTTCGTTTGCTCTTTCCTTTTCTCTTCATTGGTTATTGTTATACTGTAGCAGGATAGGTAGGAACATGTACGTTTAAATAACTTGCAGGAATGGGAGCTGAATTGATTAACTCTAGTCCAGGTGTATGGCGTCTCGCTCATCTCTTTGAAATTCCAGATTGTTATTGTTTGACCTAATAACGGAGTTGTAGACAGGTTTTATGTTACTATAGAGGTATCTTGTGCCACATGAGTGGAAGGCATCACTGTTTAGTGGTAGTAATGAACTTTTTCATGTTGTATATGGTATAAAGATATACATTTCACATCCAATCTTCGGGACAGCCGTGTGGCTTTATAGTCACTTGGCGCGCTGCATGGTCATTACACACCACCTTAGGACGAGATGTTTGAGACCCGCAGGACGCTATTATTTTTTTTCTCTCTCTTTCTTTGTTTTTCTTTTGGCAGTTCAGCTTCATTCCGATGTCATTACCCCACGACACACAGTCACTCAAGTTCCCCCTTTTTTTTGTCGGAGGCTGGAGGTTGGATTTGCTTCATTTATCATACGTAATGTTGTAAATTGCCCTTGGTATACAGTGCCCCGCTTGCCACCTTTCGTTTTCTCTTTCCTTTTCTCTACGTTTGTTCCTGTTACACTGCACAAGACAGGTCGGAAAATAATTTACATAACACAACCGGAGCAGGAATGGCAACTGAATAAATTAACTCTAGGCCAGGTGTATGGCGTCTCGCTCGTCTCTTTCAAATTCAAGTTGTTATTGTTTGACCCAATAACGGAATTGTAGACAGGTTTTATGTTGCTATAGAGGTATCTTGTGCCACATGAGTAGAAGGCATCACTGTTTAGTAGTAGTAATGAACTTTTCATGTCCCTCCTTGTCAATTATAGTGTGTTCAAAGGGGTTGTGTGTCTATCTGCCAAAGAAAAGGAAAACCTTATTTTTGTCATGGCTATTTCTCTATACGTAACCGTAGGTGATGAGTATTGTTGGTATCTGAGCAGTGAATAGCACAGCATCAGGCTAAAATCCCCCTTAGTTATACGCGCTAAGCGTTCAATTTGATATATCTTTATTTATGTAGTCAATCACTGCTAATGGAGTTACAGAATTATGTTATGACACCTTTCACTGAAAGTTTGTAAAGCAAAGTTTATAGACAAGGCAAGCAATTGTACATGAATAATACCAATGATTTCAGAGGGAAATTATGGTATACCTAAATGTAAGGGTATCATTGCTTTGGAATTGCTGAGACAATATCTTGGCACGAGGGCTTCCACCTCTAATAACTGATCCCTTTGAAGATGTGTCGGTCACGGGTGATCGTCATGATTCGTCTTTCACGTAGAAGCTTCCGTTCCACACTCTTAGTTCGAGAAGACTTACCATCATACTTCAAATTGTGATTAAAGGTAAAGACTCAAAATCAGACAAGTTGACGTGTTATGTCTATGGGAGGTGATTTTTTTTAAAACCATGCATTGACTTGACAACGTTTAAGCACCTTTATTTCAGCTGATTTTGCTCCATTTCCTCTCAAACTTAAGTATGTGGTAGCTCAGACAATAAGCTGCAGTAATCATGCATTTTATTTTTTCAAATCTCCTCATCAGGTTGATAATTTTGCAGCTAAAAACTGAAAATGAGAATGGAATGTGGACCAAACGATTCCTGAATCATCTTTCACATTATAAGCTTACGTTCCTCAAATTTTCTCGTCAAGACGTACATGGCCGAGAGGATAAAGGCGACGTCACAAGAGACGTGATGTTGCACACGCAAGGGTTCGAACCCCAAAGGAGCACGAAACAAAATACTTATATCTTTTGCTTTTTTTCTTTTATGGAGTATTCACCTTCGTCCATGTAGAAATCACGTTTTCATGTAAACGTACACACACACACACAGACACACACAATATCCTTTTGTTTTGTGTTGGAGACCACATTGCTTTGACAGGCAACTTGGACTTGAAATTACAAATGTTAAAGTGAAGATGACTCTTAAAAGACCGCATGGCCATATTTGATTTTTTTTACAATATAAAGACCTATTGGTAAATATTTATTCACATATCCTTTCCAATCAACTTACTTGAACACGCCGACACCACACGAAATTTTCAATTAGTTGCATGACAGAAACAATTTCATCTGAATTATGTAGGACTGTATAAAGAATTGGACTTCACGAATATTTCTCAATATTACTTCAAGTCGCTACTTAACATTATTTTCGTTGTCGATCACTGAAAATGAGAATGGAATCTGGTTGAAACGATTCCCGATTTATCTTTGTAACTGTATATTGATCGAATCCACGCGGCCACTCGTGGGAAGTTGAATAGCGCTATCAGTCACGTGACGTATATAGCCAAAAAACTGAATATCAATGTAAATTTGTGTTGTGTATAGCATACATAGATAGATTTAAGTTTCGCACAAGATCATCGGATCTTCCGTGTGGCAGAATCGCTTAGCACGCTGCGTGTTTATAATGCCCGACCGGAAGGAGAGAAGTTAATCGAGTCCCGCAGGACTTTTCCCTTTTATTTCTTTTTTTTCTTTTTTTTTCTGCAGTTCAGCTTCACTCTTATGTCATGAACACAGCTACTCTATTTCCCTTGTTTTGCATTGGAGTTTGGAGGTTGGGTTTGCTTCATTAATTTTGTCACACGTAATGTTGTAAATTGCCCCTTGACACAGTACCCCGCTTGCCACCATTCGTTTTCTCTTTCCTTTTCTCTTCATTTGTTCTTGTTATACTGTAGCAGGATATTTAGGAACGTGTACGTTTACATAACTAACATGAATGGGAACTGAATTAATTAACTCTAATCCAGGTGCATGGCGTCTCGCTTATCTCTTTGGAATTCCAGGTTGTTATTGTTTGACCAAATAACGAAGTTAAAGACAGGCAGGGAAGGAAGTGACTTGATATTGCTTCATAATGAGGAATTTCGGGCAACACCTTTCCAAGTGTAGTGATTATGACGGGGTTCTCTGTCGTTTATTTTCGTCATGGCTGTTTCACTAGTTAGCCATAGGTGATATATGTTGCTGGCATCTTGGAGAATAGAACAGATCAGTACCAAACTGGAATAGCCCTATAAGCAATGTGGTAAGCGTTCAATTTTTTGCATTATCTTTCTTCTTTAAAGTCAATCACTACTGATCGAAATACACACTATAATATGACACGTTCCACTGGTAGTTTAGGAAAAGGGAGTTAATACACGATGGAATGATAAATGTGCTACCATTGATTTTAGAGACGTCATTGTGGTGTGGTACTGGTGATGGTAAGGGAACCATAGATTGCTTTTAAAGTAATGAGACAATCATTGGACCTTTGCATCAACACCGTATTCCCATCTAGAATATAATGCGGCGTGCGGCGTTTTTTAAAATCCTGACGTGGACATTTTCTTTTTCTTGTTTTTAATTTACGAATGTTATATCTAAATTTGTTTCTTTCCCCTAACATTTTTTTTTTGTTGAATATAAAGTTGGACGTTCCTTGACCGAGTCGAAGAGCAGCGATTTAGTTACAGTTTCAATGCATCTTGTTTACCATCTTCTCTGACATTAAATTGATGGTTTTTATATTTGACATTGTCTGTCTATTTGCCTGTTTATGCTCATAAAACACTGCTAAACAACTAATACCTTTGCTTCACTTGTCACACGCAATGATATGGATTGCAGTTGTGCATGCAGTTTTACTTCTGCCACCTCTCGTTTTTCTCTCCCCTTTTCCCTCACTTTGGTTTTGTTATACTGCAGATGGGAATGATTACACTAACATAACCCAACTTGAAGTAGGAATGAGAACTGAATAAATTAACTCTAGGCCAGGTGAATATAGCGTCTCACTCATCTCTTTGAAATTTCAAGTTGTCATTGTTTGACCAACGGAGTTGAAGACAGGCTTTATGTTGCTATAGAGGTATCTCGCGCCACATGAATGGAATGCATACGCTGTTTAGTATTAGTAATGAATTTTTTCATGTCCATCCCTGCCAATAAAAGTGAAGTGTGTTTGACGGGGTTCTGTGTCATTCTGCCTATGAGAAAGGAAAGTTTTATTTTCGCCATGGTTGTTTCTCTATGCGTGGCCGTGGGTGATGGGTGTTGTTGGCATCTGGGCAGTGAAGAACCGAGTATCATGCTATAATACCCCCCCCCCCTTAGGTTCTAAGCGTTCAATACGGTGATATATCTCTCTTCTTTATCATGTCAATCACTGCTGATGGAATTACAGAGTTATGTTATGACACGTTTCACTCAAAGCTTAAAAAACAAAGTTTATGCAAGATACAAGCAATGGTGCATGAGTCCTATAGGCCATTGATTTTAGATGAGAAATTATGATATGCCTATAGTAGGGGTGTCATTGATTAGGAATTATTAATGACACGATTAAGCACTCCTTCCACTTCTAACTCTCCCCTTTGAATGTGTGTCGATCACGTGAGATCGTCATAAATTATCATTCACGTATAAGCTTTCGTTCAAAGTGTACTCTTAGTTGGAGGAGACCTATAGTTACATGGTTAAAGGCGATGTCTCTTTCGCTGGAGCCGTACGTTTGGCCCGTTTTTCTTTTGCCCTTTTCTCTTTAATTGAGGTATCACTTTCGTCCAGGATAAATCACATTCTCATGTAAACAGACTCACTTGCTCTGTATCCCTTGTTTTGTATCGGAGGCTTCATTGGTTTTACTGCTGATAAATCTCACAGGCTTGTATATAGCTGTAAGAGCTCTCTGAACTGATCATTATGATAGCAAGATTAGAGGGAGTCATGTTGGTTATGTAAATAATGGTCAAAGGTCATGTTTTAAAAGGCCACTGTTAAAGCCAGGATGGTTATAAACACTTAATTGTCATGTTTTATTTGTACGTGCCGAGGATCCCTTGGACCCCGTTTACAGTGTGAGGCTCGGCCGCGCCGAGCCCACCTTCATTTCGGTGTAAACGCGCAAAAGGCCAAATGCGGGGCCAAATTTGGCCTCGCATTAGGCCACGCTCTGGAGGTGGTCTCGGCCGCGGCCGAGCCGCGGTCGCGCCCGGCCTTTTTCTCAGTGTAAACGCAAACTGGGCTAAATGCGCGGCCAATTCTAGTCTGGCTTCCAAACCCTCGCCTGTACTATTTCGCTATTCAGGATATTAACCACTGCAACGTCGAAAACTAGTATAGTTGAAGGTGGTTTTGTCCTGCAAAGGATTTTCTCCTTCGGCAAAAGCCTTTGCCCGAACGGCGACTTCGTCGCCACGGAATTCAGTTGGCAAAGGATCTGAAAACCAGACAATACCAAATTGCGTTTGTTTACAAGTAGAGCGCCACTACGACAAAATAATGAAAGGTTTGAATCAAAAGCGCGGTCGAGTCCGGCAGTGTAAACGGACTAAATTGCGGGGCTCGGCCTCGCAATTGAGGTTGGCCGCGGCCGCGGCTCCGCCCAGCCCCGCACCGTTAACGGGGTCTAAGTTTATGCACTGTACGTACTCAAAAAGTCCGTAAATCAACTTAGTCGCACACGCACAGAATTTCCACCTAGTTTGTGTGACAGAAAAACAAATGTGATCTGAATAATGTAGGCCCAAAAAAGTTCAACTAAGTATCTCATTATAACTTCCAGGTGCTATATTGCATTCTTTTCTTTGTCGATCACGGATAACCGATATCTGATGACCCCAAGCGTATCACCTAACTCGTCTTTAAAGTGACGAGTTTCATGTCTCGTTTTGAATTGTGCTTGAAGCGAACAAGTGCAAGTGAAATCTTGGATTATACAGTATTGCCTTTGATATTTTTTTTTAATATTCTTGCCAATGTCCATTATTCATAGTTTTATTTTGCTGCCATATTGTATGCTAAGTGATTGTACATGCATTTGCTTTCATGATATACAATACATGTAGTTGTCTTATTTGTGACACTTGTTTTGCCTACATGTACATACTTTGAGATACAGTGTAGTGTGTTTTGACACTCTTTAGATTTCACTTTGAATTTCATTTGAAGCAAACGGGTGCGTGTGAAATCTTGCATTATACAGATGTTCATGTATTGCCTTTAGTTGATATTGTTATGCCAAGAATGCATTTGATACTCTTGCCCGACAGTGTTCATTGTTTATGGATTTTATGTTGTTGCTATATTGCATGATAGTTGATTATACAGGCATTTGCTTTCGTGATATACAACATTTGTTGTATATCTGTGATACTTGTTTTGCTTACATGTTGTTACCAAATTATGTTTTCATACTACACAGTGTATGGGATAGTTTTTGTTAAACTCATTACTAAGGATTTAATTTTGAATCATGCTGAGCTAACAAGTACAAGTGAAATCTTACATTTACAAATGTATTGCCTTTAATACTGTTGCCAGGAATGCCTTTGGTGTTCTTTTCAGTGTTCATAATTCGTAGATTTATATTGCCATAGTGCATGCGGATCAACACAATATGTTTTCATCCTATACCATAGTGCGTTTTTACACTCATTAGGATTTTCTTTTTGAATCACGCTTGAAGCTATCAAGGGCAAGTGAAATTGTGCACTATATTGATGTATTGCCTTAGATAATCTTGCCAGACAGTGTTCATTATTCATGAATTTTATGTTGTTGCCCTATTGCATGTCCATTATAGATGTATATGCATTTGATTTTGTGATTACAATAGTTGTCACAAATTTGCGACACTGGTGGTCTTGCCTATCATTTGCATAATATGTTCCTGACGCATGTACTGCCTGTGATTATAGCCGCCGTATTTGGTATGATAATGGTACGTGTACTTCAAGCAAATGGTATATCACTGTACTGTGGTTGATTCTCAGCAATCAACTTTGACCTTGATAAATGTCAAATAAATTGTAAAAAATCAGGAAAATTAACTCTGTCCAACTTAACTTCCTGTTTTGTTTTTTTTGTGGGAAGACAATCTTGAAAGGAGTTCATGCTTGTAATGTGTGTGTGTGTGAGTGTGTGAATACATATATATGTATATATATATATATATACATACATATATATACATAGTGTCATATATGGGTCATTCCATGGGGTTGGGTCTTCTCTAGATTTTCATGTTGTGTAGGGAATAAAAGTCATATTCTGAGAAATTTATCAAATAATTGTCTGTGGTTTGCAGTTATTCTTGAAGAGAAATGTGTGAAGAATTATTTGATGAAAAAAAAAACAAGCCTGTGTACAAATGCATTTTGTCTATAATTGTTTCACTAATGATGTCCCATGGTTTTTTGTGGTTTATGTTGTGACATAAATCTATGCCATTTTCATGGCAATGTAAAACAGGAATATACAACCTTTCAGCATTATGCCTATCATAATTAAGAGAGGCAAGGTGACTTCTACAAAGACTGTAAGGCACATAAACATTTGTAACAAAATAAGAACACCAGAGCATCTTCAAGCAACCTCATACCTATGTTACAAACGATGTCCATGGCAATTTTTGTTGTAACATAGGTATAGCATGGTTTTACATACACTTCCAATCATAATATGATCAGAAACTTTATTTCTATAATGAGATTTATATTTCAGAAGTATTCTTATCCAAAAATTAGCATCAAAATCCTCCAAATAAACGAGAAAATACGGAACATATCACTGTACTTCAGTGCGATGTCCGGCCTCTTCGTGTAACGTAGGTAAGGAAAGACGCGTCTCGCGATAAAAAGAAGAGCTACTAACTTCAGCAATCGTATTCATGTCACTGGCAGTCCTCCCCCAATGGCAGAAAAACTACTCACAGCCAATATGCACCTACCTGGACAGCGCAAGATCTGTTTTTCTGCCGTTGTCCATGTAATGTAGGTACAGGACTTTTAATGTTTCTGATGTCAATTGGTAAGCTTTTACGCTATTTTACGAAAATAATAACATTTGTCATATTCTGTAAATCTATTAGAGGAAAAAAAAACGACATCTAAACCTCTGAAATGGCCAAAAATACTGTGGACTATGATACTGTAGTCCCACATACTGAGAAATTTGTTACAGGTTCATGTTCATAATTTTGATCGCCAAATTTTCCGGCCATGCCGGTCTCTGCAAAAGGAGCATATAATTCCTCTCTAAGAAAACCATACAAAAGTATATCAGTGTATCTTCACTGCAATATAAATTTGTTTTACCTCCTGATTATTGTGAATTTTTGGACCCTTTTGTCATAAGGTATCTACCAAGGTAGACGTGCTAGAGTTAGTATTAATCACTATCAACTATAGTTGGAAAACGTAGATGTCCAGACTGCATCTGAACTAGAGAAATAGAGTTTGCCTTATTTTGCTGGTGATATTGAGGGAACTAGGAGCTGTGAAATTCTTTCTCTTTAACAGATTTACTTCGAAAATGTAAATGTTTTCCTTCCAAGATTTCACTGACCTGTTAGATGCTTTGATGAAGTTGTTAACATTTCACAAGGATTCACCATTTCCATTCCATGTTCACCCACTGTGAAGTCTCAAAGCTAATATGCCAGTGTCCTATTCAGTTTGGGTGGGTAGTGGGTAGGAAAGGCTTCAATAAAATTATGAACCCCAATCAAAATTGGACTATTATTGCTCTACACTATCATTCAAAAAGAGGGCGACAATTTCGATGGGGGATGAACATAAAATAGGGCCTAGTATTATTTTGGGAGTCTATTAAGGATCATAATCGTAACCGTAACCCTGACCCTAGCCCTAACCTTAGCTAGGACACTGGGGGCAGCGACCTGCCCTTCCTAGCTTACATCAAAACAAGTTTTTAGCATAGAGTATGAAAATGATATTTTCCTATGTTTTACATGCTATATTATTATTATTATTATCAATATTTACATCATTTTAAGCATAACCGATTTTTTTCCCAATTTTGGTGGGAGGTACACATGGAACTCTAGCTAATGGGTATGCCAAGAGGTAGAAATGTAAGCAAAATTGTTGAAATTATTTAATTCCATTCATAAACACACAGATACATCAACAGGAATATATAGTCAATCCCGACAAAAATTGTCTTTTAATTTTTTTTATTCTATTTCTCTTTACACCTTTTGTTCAGTTTGTTGATGAATCTGCCATGGCTCCTCCTCTGCCACCGCTACATTTTAAACTACATGAAAGAGTGAAAAGGACACATCCACAGCACTCCACAAACAGAGAGGAAGCCGACAAAGCGACACCCAAGAAGAGCGAATGTAACAAACTAGACAAGAAGAAAACTGCACAGAGGGAAAATGGACAGAAGAAAAACAAAAATCGAGGGCTAAATGGACATTGGACAAAAGAGCAGAAATTAATTTCAAACAAAGAACATGGAGAAGACAAGAAGACTTGTATGATTTCTCTTTATTAGTTTTCTTAGTTAACAACTAGTTGATGATGTTGTTAGTGTATATAAGGTCAAATTGTGTAAAGCTTCACTTTCTTCTTCTTCTTCTGATTAAGTCTGCCTTCTTTCATACCAGAGTTACAAAGAATTGAAGTCTGTGTAACATAGGTATTGTTCCACAGGTGTGCAGTAGATATAATTCCAAAGAACTGTTACAATAGTGTTATTTGTGGGAACATACATAAAGTCTATATGTGTAGGTTTTAACATCTCACACCACAATAAAGGAAATCAGTTGATATGTCGTAGTGTACCTATGTTACAAAGACATACTGTCCGTGTAACATAGGTAGTACACTGTGGGCGAGGTTGTTGACTGAAAACCCCTGATTATAACAATAAAATCATGTTTTCACTTGAATACCCATACAAATCACTTGCTTCAATTGTGGTGCTTTTAAGAATATTGTCATTGTGTTACTCGTGATGAAAAAGTTAAACCTTTGATTGAAATTGTTAATGGTTTGTAGAAAAAAACATGTTAATAAAAGTGGCTTGCAGTTGACATCAGAACATACATACTTACTAATAATGATCTCATGCGCCTCTTAAATAACATGTTGATGTGCTATGGACGAAAAAACGTGGATGTGTTCATTGTTATCATTTCAGAACACAAAATTATGAAGGATGTCAACAAATGAAGTCCATGTAACATAGGTATTTTGCCATACCTGTTTACCCATGCTGACTGAAAGTGTGCTAAGTAATAAACAGATTTCTAGTGGAATAAGTTGAAGAATGGGAGTAACAAATCAGGGGGAAAAAGGAAATTTCAATTTACCCAACTTGAATTTTCAACTTGTATGTCACAATTTCAGTCCCAACCCCATGGAATTACCCCTATATATATATATATCATATATATATATATATATATATATATATATATATACATAGATAATTATATATATATATATATATATATATATATATATATAATATATATATACATGTATATATATTGATTGAGTACCGGGTAGTCTACATGTTGGTGCAGCAATATCATGATATCGAAAGTAAAACAGAAACCAAGTTCATGTTGATCACCAACAATTTATTTACAGCACACAAATATTTGAGCGATTCGCTCTTTCTCAAGTGTTGTTGCAAATCGCTCAAAAATTGGTGTGGTGAAATAAATTGCCGATGATTACCATGAACTCGATTTCTGTTTTATTTCATGTATACAGATATACAGTGTATATATGCCTATTGCATATAGGCATATTGCTTCCTATACCAATATGTGCAATAGTGGTAACTACTACACACTACTAATGATAATGATAACAGCAGGAATATGATAATTAAGGTGATGTTGTCTTCCAAATTTCTAATATATTTGAACGAGTGTCAGATGGGGAAGATGTATTACATGATCATATCCACAAATCATTGATTTTTACAACTGGACTGACTGGAAATTTAATTTGACCTGTTTAATGGGAGAAAAATCAAAAGCACGAACACACATCTTCTTACAATATCATTGGAGGGGGAAAAATGCAAGACATAGGGTTGAGAGGGGTATCAGAAAAATCGATCGTTGTAGTCTGTAATACAGCCGCTTGTTTGGTGTTTAACCACAATAATTACGTCAGCTCGACAGTAAAATGTGGAAAAAAGAAAGTGATCTTGATGCGTCTGTTTTTTATCGTTTTAGTTAATTTTCTCCTGCATGTGACTGTATATCTGTCAACATTTTTTGCTGACTAAATGATGGACGGATAATATGTGTACAAAACAGTAAAAGATATATGAAAAATGGGAATTTAATATCCATCATGAATATTGCACAATAAAATGGATTTTACTACAAAACAAAAGCAAATACTGGGGTTGCAGTTTTTGTATACATAATCAAAAAAATGAAATGGAAAAATAAATACTATCATAAAAACAATTTCTTTCTACTATAAGTTGAACTTATCAATCAAAAACATATTACCATTTCAATCTCAAAATTCTGTTTCGTTGTAGGTAAAATGAGCACTTTATGAGAAGTCCACAATATTAATACATGATTGTATAAAATACACTTTTTGTAATAATATTCTCATCAATTTATTAAATTAGGCCTACAAATTATGAAGATTACTAGAAACAAATCCCCTTTGAATTCCTTCTCATCTTCTTTTCTCTCTTTCTCTCTCCCTCCTAATAGCCCAACCTTTTTCTTCCACTTTTCCTTCAACCTAATTCTATTCCCTTCAAAACTATTCAAATTAGATAATTTAATTTAGGATTATTATCAACTTTTGTCATGATAAAATCAATACTTGCCACAATCTTTAAAGAAAGGATCGATGTCTTAATCCTGGTATGAATAAATCATATCAATAATTTGGATAGTGGTAATCATGATAGTGGCAATGAAAACAAAGAACTATCACAATAGCTCACTTGAGCCTTCGACTCACCTCCCTGCTTCGACTCAGGTGAGCTAACAGTAATAATTAAAAAAACACGAAAAAGAAAGTAGGGGCTACACGTATTGCACGAGTCAAGTTCGATATTGTTAGTAATAGTCCATGGGCCAAGACCCGAAAAATGGGTTGTTGGTACCATCTGAGGTGGCACAACCTTTTTGGTGTCAGTTTGTTTGTCGGGCACAGATATGCTTATCAAGCTATGATAGCATTTCCAAATGAGTAGCTTAGTCATAATAAATGAATTTTTAACCAATTTGGTCTCGTATTTATATCCCTATACTTCTGAACCGAAACTAAACCGCTATACAAAGAAGAGCACTCCCTTCTGTATGTCCACAGGTGTTCTGTTGTAAACGCGGTGCGCTTAGTCTTTATTCAAGGCAGCGAAGGGAATATCCAAAGGGTTATGATGTCCACAGCTGTCACGCGGTGCGCTTAGTTCTTTATCTAGACCAATGTACCGTTATCATATCTAAAGTTCCTCATAAAAGGGATTATCCATACTGTTTTTATACTACCCTATCAACAAATACATCAGTTTTAAACAAAAATCACTCTGTTCATTTACAATATCATTCATTATAATGTATCGTAGTGTACCGTTACATTGTTTTTGCATTATCTTATATTGTTGGAGGGAAATAAAGCGACATTGGCGTGGTATCAGCGTTTTCACCGTAGCGTTTTCACCGGAAAATGATAAATGATTGGAAAATACGATAAAATTCACTAGGAATTGCTTTTGTTGTTGTTGTTGTTTTTAGATAAAAGGATATACACTGTATCATACGCTTTGGATATTCCCTTCGCCGTCTAGAATAAAGACTAAGCGCTGTGGACATCATAATGGAAAACGCCACTAAACACAAAACAACAACAACAACAACAACATAATCTTTGGATATTCCCTTCGCTGCCTTGAATAAAGACTAAGCGCACCGCGTTTACAACAGAACACCTGTGAACATACCATACAGCTGCATTTTACAGCTCTATGGAACATACAGAAGACAGTGCTCTTCTTTGTATGGCGGTTAGTTTCGATTCAGAAGTATAGGGATATAACAACGAGACCAAATTGGTTAAAAATTCATTTACTATGACTAAGCTGCTCATTTGGAAATGCTATCATAGCTTGATAAGCATATCTATGCCCGACAAACAAAATGACACCAAAAAGGTTTTGCCACCTCAGATGGTGCCAATATCTGGCCTGGCCCATGGACTATAAGCGGCTAATTAGAGACTACCAGAATCGATTATAATTGTTGACATCGTTCTCTGCGAAATCGGTGCACTAGTTACGTCGGAGACTATGTTCGCGACCGAGTACATTTCAACTCCGATTTCTCATATTTTTCTTACCTTTTCGGCTTTCTAATTCCATGAAAACTCTCTGATATGGTTCAATTTAGCATCTCTAATAGCTGCACAAAATTTTATTGACAAACGGCGAAGCGAACGGTAGGTGTGCATTTGTACATGATTACCAATAAGTTTACAGACTCAACTGAGCTGCGGTAACGTTAACTTGTTAGTGCCATGTCTGACGTATTACTGCAGCATCATCTACGCGTCGGGGGTCAACGACAGTCCTGCACAGAAGGCGAACGCATTGCAGAACAAGGCGGGCTGAAGCCTATGCCTACAGCATTTTAGTATCTAAACTTACACATCAAAATTTCAGGACGACGCCCTTTTATTGGTTGGTGTCCGGAGATATGCATATCTTCTTGGTACTTGCATTGGTAGGCCTATGGGCAATTCCGCAGTTACTAGTAGGTGGACGTGACATGGATAAAAGAAATGTCCCTCTTTATCTTACTCTTTAATTTAGGTACCAACTAATGCCATGGATGTTCACCAATCATTAAGGTCTTTCAAATTCAGTAGATTTTATTTTTCGTATTTATTGATTTCGCGAGATCTAAAACCGTCATTTAAAATGTACATGTGGGACTGGGGATGCTGAAATTCACTTAAATGCAAATTACAGTGGGTTCCTTTGAAATTTTTTCCTCAAAGTTTTGCTAAAGGGTAAAAGATGAATACATTTAAATACTCCAGAAGTCATGTGACATTTTGTCAATTACAAAAGGGTGAAATGACCTGCGGAATTACTCCGGACAAATGTAACGTTACTAACCGTAACGTTACTAACCATGCTTTTGGGGGTCTAGTGTCTAGCTAAAAAATAATTGGTCGAACTGCTCAAAAACTTTGTGTGAACATTTGTCATGATGCAATAATTAAAATTAATGCAACACTTTGTTTGAAGTAACTTGAATTTTTGCACACTTTTTGTTACAAGACATTGATTTTTTTGTCATGTCCTTTTTTCGTAACGTTACTAACCTGCCCTTTAAGCTGCCATAGCAATTCTAATATTTCATGGATTGTATTCATTCTTTTCTGTATCATAAACCTGGGAAGGATGAACATGTTTTTGACATAATTTTGACTTGAAATGAATAAATGGTAATTTAGTAGTAAAAACAAATATCTGAATTTGTTCAAATGTAACGTTACTAACCGCGGAATTGCCCCTCAAAAGACCTGAAGTCAGCATGGTCAGTGGACCCGCTTACAATCTCTCTCTCAGTAGAGTCTAAAGACAAACGTTAACATTAAGGCCGGCAAGGCAAGGAAAATCTGTTGACAATTGTCTGGATGTGACAAACTCTTCATGACTTGTTCGGCATTTAAGTTTCAGCAGGGAGGTGACCTCCCTGGTTTCAGCCTGCAGGTCAAAAACATGCATGTACATGTATTATTGGCTGCACTTCTTGCTGTTTGCATCTCTAGTCTTGGAGGTAAGTAGGCCCTACGTTGGTAAAAATGGTATTACAATTGTAATAATTCGAATATCAATAAAATTAATCGGTAAATTAATGCTTGTGAAACACAGTCCCATCTAACACTCTTAACAGTACACAATCTAATTATACCTGATCTACAGAGGTCTCGGTCTAGGCCACTGCCATGCCATGCCACATGCACAGCACAGGGTGACCCAAAATCATGACTCCTGCTGAGGTTATCAGTATTAAAGTGGGAGTAGTGTCCACTTCATAGCGTAAAATACTGACTACGCCAGGCTGACGATGGACTGGATTCAGGTAGATTTATACAGGTGTATGCCTTGTAGTTGTTTCCTTATTCCTAATCCGTGAGTCCATCAGCGTCGAGTCAAGGTCGTGGGGGTCAATTGTCACCTGATATAGAGTTGGATGTGTCAGTCAGGTGACCCCCTAGTCATGTTAAAGTCACAGTCCGGGTCTGGTTAAGGTCGTGAGGTACACAGTAAATAGGAGGGGAAGTTAAAACCAACCATCCCCCCAAACCAAATCCCACTACAGTATCACTCAGACCAGCGTGACCAAGGAGGTGGAAGAGAGATGGGGAATATGCTCTGTGGATGGTCCCCGTGTTTTAACTAGTCCATGTGTACGCGGGCGCACAGCGCAAGTTTCCTATAGTCTATAGAGACCTATGCTATCGACTCCTCTTAGTTTAGCTCTTACGCTTTGGCCCACTTCCCCGAGTCCGAAGAAGTCTGATTTACTGTAGTCAGTGGTCGGATCACAGTTCGGCTCATGATTCAGCCGAGGGGGATGACAGCTTTAGCAAACTTCTTTTGTGATGTCATAATAACAAGCACATGTGGCCATTTTTACAATCGGTGGTGTAAAACACGGTTTTGGCACTAATTGGTGTATAACTTTCTTATACACTGACAGATATACATTATTTTTTCTCATAAACTTACCACCCACAGTGTCTACCTTGGGTACCTTAATGAACTTTCTTCTCTTTTTCTTTCAGATGTGGCATGCACTTACATGCTTGAAATCCAACACTTTTGGTGTATGCACTCTGACATGGTTTTTTTGTCAGACCTAGCATATTAAATTGTTGATTCCTTTTCATTATTTTTGTTGTTGTGGTGATAGACAGGTATCCAACATTAAGAACTATTATGTTTACCAGGTTCTGCTTTGTCTTCTTTAAAGACTGAAATTGTCCAAACTTTATGTTTCGGAGGTGACATTTTCCGTTAACAATTAACCCCTCTTTTGAGTTAGCTCTTGCTCACAATTATAAAATTCAACTTTGCTAATTTCCATCAAAACAGAATAGTAATCAATCTGACTTAACTTCGATCCAAAGATTATTTGATTCAAATAGCTTATCATTTTTTGGTGAGTGTTTATAAATTTATGCAACTTTTCCGTTAACTTTTCTGTCACCTCCGAGACAACAGATTTATGTATTTGATTTTTTTATTCTTGACATCAGTTATACATTACATTTACAAAAATGTAACATATCCCCTCACATTATCTCTGAAGGAAGGTAGTAGAAATATAGCCTGTTGTTTTCATTTCGGAGCAATTTACAATTTTCCGTTAACACTTGTCACCTCCGAAACAATCGTCACCTCCGAAACAACAAGCGTATTATATTTGATAATTTCTCGAAGACAAAGCAATTTTGTTTGATTCTGTCCAATTGACAGGAATCTCTTTTGGATGAAAATAGTAATATGGCAACAGGAAGTGAGAATTTTCTAGAGATTGATAAAAAATCTAATAAAAACTAAGAATTACTGTTTCGGAGGTGACAAAACACTGTTAACAAGAGTTTTGCTCATTTCTATTGAAGAGAAACCATATCATGTACACCAATGGTTTCATTTATCTTAGTAACAAGTCTCCAAGTGGAGAAATCAAGTAACACACTCTCACTCCTATGTTTATTACTATACTGTACGTTTCAGGGCAAATTTACATTTTTTCACTTTTTTAACAAAGAGAATGCACAAAATACACCCATCTGTTGTATATATAATATTGTAATCAAGATCAATTCTCCTGCTTTTGTTAAGTAAACATATAGATGCTTTCATCTTAGAAGCTTGATTTCCAATTTAAGCAATTTAGTTGTGAAGATTTACCAATCACAGCTTTCCATGTAGGATGCTTTTTCTTGTGTTTCGGAGGTGACATTGTTTGTTAACACCGTATTGTTATGTGATAGTGAAAGGCAAGACTTCAGTTCCTTTTCACTATCTATTAACATTTTCAAGTACATTTAATATCTACAAAATCATCACAATAGAAGTGACTTTTGTATACCTAGCTCACCAGAATTCCCTTGATACCAAAGTGATACATGTGGCAGTTCATGCATGCCCTAGTCCACAATCTTAAAAAAAAATCATAAAATAATCAAACTCCACAAAAAGGCCACATGCCTATAGCTGGTGCACAACTTGTTCTTGAATTCTTAGTTGTTGTTTTTCCATGTACAATGTGGTAATCATAAACAAAATTATGTGATTTTTTTTTTTTAAATATGACAATAATTATTACATTTTCCAAGTTGAACCAACTGTTTATGACATTGTATTCTTTTAAGATTATTGAAGTTATCTGACAACTAAAATGAACAGAGGAACAAGTCCCCAGGACTGGAAAGGGAAAGATCCATAAACAAGATTTGTAGTTCTATCTCAATATGATTTTGATGACGTGTTTACCTTGTTTTGTTATTATGTTTTGTCTTAGAATTTTGCTTTAAGTACTGGAATTTCAAGGAAAAGAAAATGGTTTCTTAAAGGACAAGTCCACCTTCATATACATGTGGATTGAGTGAATGCAACAACATTAGTAGAACACATCATTGAAAGTTTGGGAAATTGGACAATCCATTCAAAAGTTATGGGTTTTTTTAAGTATCTATGCAATCACTGCTGGAGGAGATGACTACGACAGTGTATGATGTCACATGCATACAACGATATAAAGAAAATATAAGTGAATTTCACAAAACTTTACTTTTTGAAAAAAGTGCACATTTCTTCAACTTGCTACTGATGTATGTTAGGGCAATATCGTTCACCCTGCCTTCCAAAAGAGAGAAGTCAAGTGTTCTTTTGTTATGCAAGAAAAGTGAAAATATGTTGAATTTTCTTGATACTTTCTCTATATCCTTGTACACGTGTGACATCACAAGCTATAGAAGTCTTCTCATTCAGCTTTGACTGAGCAGAAACTTCAAAAATTCATAACTCTGGAACGGATTGTCTTATTTTCCTCAAACTCTCACTGATATGTTTTACTAATATTGCTGTATTTACTCAACCCTCGTGTCTATTGAGGTGAACTTGTCCTTTTTCGGTCCCTTATAGGGTTATTTGAGACCAGTTTGTGTCCGGGACCTTCTGTGAAGTTGATGGGTAAAATTACTGAACAAAAAAAAATTTCCCCATAAGTTCACACAAAAGCATTATGCTGCTCTCTTCAGCTGGGAAACACAAACTGTTGTCTTAACCAAACTGTAAAAACTTGCTAAAGATTAGTATGAATTACAATCTAAAACAAAATATGAGCTGGTATCCACTATCATGAAAGAGAATAACTAAACAAAATAACAAGTAAGAACTGAAAGAAAGAGCTTATATTTGAAAATTAAAGCCATGAGGAAAGACATGAATGTTCACAATATATTAGTTACAATTGTACATTGTAACACCTGAGAAGTTGGGTTGTCTCTGTGTTGTGTCACCTCCAAAACAATAAAATGATTTTTTCTTATCCTATACTTTTTACTCTCAAAGGTGACTAATATATATATGATTTGCTGGTAATTTTCAAGCAATTTAGAAAGATACATAAAATACACTTTAGTAATGTCAACAAAATGAATCTGGTATATAGAAAATGTATCCCAGATAAACCAAACACCTTTCACCAGTATTATAACATTTGTATGGTGGCTGTCAAGAATAATGAAGAATTCATGAACATCCTTGAATTAGTCTATTTATAATACTATGTGCAAACAAAAACATAATACAAGTCAAATAAGAATTTTTGCTTTTGGCATTCATAACCTATGTCCCCACCAAAAAAATTAGTGGTACCCTCTGCAACGATAACTTTAAAGATAGTGAATCAATCTAAAATACAATTTGAGAGATTGAAACTATAACTCATTGCCCACACCTTACAGAAAACCCCATTCAATGTGCTTCAGAGGTCAAAGAGAAATGAGGATTTTTGTAGAGCATGTCAGAAATCCCTTCCCTCCAAGTTCTGTATATTGTGTTTACACATTAATATGCAGTTCCAAGAGCATCCAAATGCTAAACTTGGAAGAATCAGACTCCTGACATCCTTTATAACAATCCACATTTCTTTGAGACCACTTAACCAAATTGACTGGGGCTTTCTGCAAAATAGAGCTAAGATGTTATAATTTAAGACCCCAAAGTAGATCTTAGCTGATTTAATCATATTGGGTGCTATCAATGCAAAAGTCTAATTGTAATTTTTTTTTTTTTTTTTTTTTGGGGGGGGGGGGGACATACTATATGAATACTTGAACACAATGTTAACATTGAATGTCATCTCCGAAACAAAGTTATTCTTCCCTGGTGTTGTGGAATAAAATGTTCTGAGAGCAAAGAAACATTACTAAAATGATCTTACACCCTCATTTCAATATAAGGTAGAAATTGGAATGCCAATTTTCTTCAGGTTACAATATCTAGCTTATGTCTGTCATATTCTTACTGTAAATGAATATCATATTTCAACACAATGTTAACATTGAATGTCACCTCCGAAACGAAGTGATTCTTCCCTGGTGTTGTGGAATAAAATGTTCTGAGAGCAAAGAAACATTACTAAAATGATCTCACACCCTCATCTCAATTTAAGGTAGAAAATGGAATGCCATGTTTCTTCAGATCACAATATTTAGCTTACAACCTTCGTCCAAATGGAAGGCAAACTACCGGTGCCCATGCTAATTGATGAAGTGTAAAAAAACACTTGTTCTGTGTGGTTTATCTGCTTGAAACAGGAGTTAATTTCTTGTTCTCGAGTTACAATTGGGCAAGTCCAAGATAAGGTCCCCTCAGAAGGCAAAATTTCATCTTTGCTCAATATTGACATATTTGGTATCATTTTGAAGCTTATGAGTTGAAGTTTTGATTTCCATGGAGGAAAAAATGATATTATGTAAATTTATGCAAATTTCAAGGGCTTCATTTGCATAAATGTAAAACACAGCGTTACGTATGGGACATTTATAAAAATTCATATTTATTCAAAGGAAAGCAAATGATATTTGATTAATATGTGGACATAAGAAGTTCATCAAATAGTTTAACTTGGTATGAAAATTTAGGGATTATGCAAATTATCATGCAAATTAGCTCATGTCCTATCATTAGATGTCCCATACGTAACAAAATGAGGTCATTTTTTTAGGTTTTTTCTGAAATTGCTAAGGTTATTTGAATGCCCTTTTGGAAAGTTCTAATTTATTGTTTAGAGAAATTAAATACCATAGAAAAAAGAAAAAACAGTAAAAGAAATATTCTTTATTAGGCATTGAAATAATGTTACGTATGGGACAAATGCATTACTTATGGGACATCCTCATATATATTGCATGTGAATGCATGTAGCTAGCTGGGAAGGTCTCTCAGTACACAAATGGTCAATCATCCTGGAGAAAGCATCCCAACTTTGTAGCTACTTTTTGACTTATAGACACTTGAAACAATACATGTACTTGACTGAACAATATTCAGAAAGGGGGAGGGGAAGATGGCAAAATTCACAATGAAAATCAGCATTAAAGGGATGGTATAGTTTTTGTAGAAATGGGGATTCAGTTTCCAACATTTTATGAGATGACTGGAAACCAATAATATGAATTACTAAAGAGCATACAATTCTAAGACTAGAGGAATTCAAAGTTAATTTGATGGAGATCCAATTTGAAACGGTTGTGATATAAAAAACAATAAAGTAAAATGACTTTTTTTTTATTGCAAGTGATACACAAATTGTCCTTATTCAGTTTTCAATAGTAGCCACAACAAAATTCATGGGTATACATACTGAGGTGTGACTCAAATCAATGACCTGACTGCTAGACAGACATCATACATCTACTCGATTACTGGAATTCCACGCAGCAGGTATTGCTTATCTATTAAAATTAATATTTCTTGTGTCAAGTTGTTTTTTATTGAAACTAAATGGCAAACTGCCCTTCATCAATGGAAGTAAACACTTTAAACTATTCAATTTTTTAGCAGTAACTATCCTGACAAAAATAGGGCATACATACTCAGCTTGGTCACAAAAAATATAGAATATGATTGAATATGATTATGATGGTAAATATTTGGGGGATGTTGTTCCCTTGACAATCTGGATCAGTATTTGAGTAATTTCAACTGATTCTACCTCAATAATTATGCAAAAATTTGTTTATGGGTATTTTGCAAAATACTTTGCAAAATATTTTGCAAAATACCCATAAACATGGTTCTCCACACACTAAACGAATGGGGGACAAAGGGCATGCATACTCAGGTTGGTCATAAAAATATAAAAATATGATTGAATATGACTATGATGATGAATATTTGGGGAATATTGTTTCCTTGACAATCTGGATCAGTATTTGAGTAGTTTCAACTGATTTTACTTCAATAATTATACAAAAAAAACAAAAACATGGTTCTCCACACACTAAATGAATGGGGGACAAAGTGTCCCATACGTAACTGTCCCATACGTAACACGTCATGTCTGTCTTTAATTAGTCTGTAATTAGAGCTTTTTGCCTAATGACATGAAACTTACCTGTGATAATCTTGAGTGTTGTGACTTTCATCACAGTGAGTTAAAAGTTGTAGAATGAAATACTTTCAGAGAGTTTTGAGGTTGAAAAAAATGTTCCAAAAAACAAAATTTTTCTGGTCCCATACGTAACGGCACATATTTTCTCTTCTAGAATATAATTGTCGAGGTCATTTTTCTCAATTTTTTACATGATTATACTTCTCCTAGATATCAATCACCATGATAAAGTTCAATATGATCAAAGGCCATTAACACTATTTTTCAGGTCATAAAAGTCTCTGAATGTCCCATACGTAACACGCGTGTTATCTTGGACTTGCCCAATTATTAAAAACATTGATAAAAAGAAGAAGTTTTGTGTTATTGTCACTTATTCTTAAAAAAACTGAGTGTTAATATTAATGTCACCTCCGAAACATTCTATTATGTTAACTGTCACCTCCGAAAGTTACATCCATGTGTGAAAAATCCAAGATTTAAAGAAATGATTGGAATTTCATTTAACCTACATAGGAAGGTAGCCCTTCTTAAAGACTTGTTATAGTATAGAGTTTGACCTGGCTTGCCCTCCAATAAATAGTTAAAATCTTCAAAATTGCATATCAATTGGTATTTTTACCAAAAATTTATAAATCTCATGTATTTTTTTTAAATTCACTTTATATTCAACCCCCAAATAGTTTTGGTTCACAAACTATATGTTGTTGTTAACCATATAAACTTTGCATGGTGAAGTTTGACTACAGAGTTTTGTCATTATGGTGCAATTCATGAAAACAAAATTTTGCTTTAAAAATTTACTTCAGGTGCCAGGGTTTTCTTTAAATTACACCAATAACTCTTCAGCTTTAAGGTCTGAAATGTTATTTTTTCAAAAATTTGAATACTTTCCAACAGGAATCAAACAGAATAATGAAAAAATATTTTGTTTGAAATTTTGACCCTCTGAGTACAAAAGTTACACCACTGATCGTAAAAAAGGCCATATGCATGCACCCCGTGGCATTACTACAGACTGCGCGATGCGCTTCATGAGAAGACAACGAAGGCAACGTTACTTGGCAACAGCTACGCACTTTACTCTTGACGACAGCTGAACTTCGGTAATCTTCATATCAATGCTAACGCTGATCGGCAGTATCATCAACAGCGCCCTCTACACTACTGGGACTATCCCCCTTGCGACCAACCTACCAAAGGCTGAACACGATACGTTAGGGATGTGGTCAATGTGGATAGTACTAGTAATTTACAATAGGAATTAGGATTTTGGGTCTCGTACGGGGCAGTATCACAGCTAAATTTCAACTTGAATACTAATGTTGAAAATTGGTTCCTCCAACAAAAATTAGTCAAGTTCTATTCAAATTAATTACTTTAAAAGGATTTGGTCAAGAGGAATCTGTGAGAAAGGTTGACCGAAAGATCGGTCTGTATCTGGTCGTTCGGGGAAAGGTTCCGCAGAGACTGCGTCTGGCTTCATGGATCTATAGAGGAGAGCGATAACATCAAAAAAATTAAAGACTCCTCCGGACAGACGGATCTTTCTATCTATGAGAAAGGTAGCTTCTCCGTAGGACGGATCTGAAAGTTAATCGTAGATTTTAAACTATACACAGCTCAGTCGCTGAATAAATAGCATTGTCGTGCTAAGATTTTCTATGCACATGCACTAGCTGGTACTCGGTGTAACCCGGGGACACTCCTTCACACAGTTCTCTTGTGGGAGCACCCTGAGTTAAAAGAGTGCTATCTCTGTACGATGAAAAAGAAACAAATTTTTGAGCCTCTATTGACCGATTCGGGTTCGTTGAGGGCAGCAGACATTTTACGGCACAGGGCGCAGCCATAGTGGGTGTATCAGCCGACCCCCCCTGCTCTCCCCCACCCCCGGGCAACATGTTTATCACGCACTTGTAACAAAGGTTCGCGCACTAGCAAGCATTCGCGCACTCAGTACGAGACGCCTATTGGCTAAAGCAGTTTTTCATTCTGCGCGCGTGCTAATGTAGGGAGAGGGGTGGGGAGTGCGGAGGGGGGTTCGGCTGATACACCCACTATGGCTGCGCCCATGCCAAAAATACACATAGCGCGTCACAGAATCGGTCAATAGGGAGCTTTAGATTTTGACGCGCGGACGTTTGAGCCGACGCTTGCGCTGGACGTTCTCCTCTCCCTGCGTCGTGTAGAAAAGTAGCTTTAGATTACGCTGGGACGCAACGTATAAAAAATAAAATCGCGCCCCCATATGATCAGTGCATGAAGAAGCTCTCTACGTCGCAAACTGTGCGGACGTGAAAATAGCCCAGTACGCGTAGTAAACAACTCAGGCGACGCAAGCTAAAAATAGATTGACTTTACGCGCGCTACTGCGCAAGCTCAGAACATGTTTTTTTCCTTTGAACGTCCGCGCGTCGAAAATCTAAAGCTCCCTAATAAGAAGTGTTTCACCAGCAAAAGGCTTACTTTTATGATATACATACAGTACGTTTCTTACCTAATTCAGACCGTACGTTTACTTCTTCATTTCCATGCTGATCCCATGTGGTCTTGAAAAGACATTTTTTCTATGAATTCATCTCCATATGTCCTACCTCCCGTTCATTCTTGACTTTGGATTCAACCTTTGAGTGGCACTTTTCGCATTGGCGATATGAATATGCATGAGAGTTGCGATGTTTTAGGCCTTGAACAGGGCCCTTACACTGCGCACTGTGTGGTGGGCAGCAAAAGGGTTCGAGTAAAACATGTCCACACCAGCAGAAAGCGACCAGGCACCACACAATGTTACGCAGCGCAAGTGCGTGGTCAAAAGGCTACACTGATATTATATGTCCAATAAATATTCCTATAGGAATGATATAAAATGCCAAATAAATTCAATTAACAACAACAACAACACACAATCTTAATTGTAAATACTCAATTTTAAGTGATACATGCCATTTAAACTGAAAAACAAAAACCACAACAACACTGCACTGATGTCCAAAGTACATGATAAAAAAAGCAAAAATAGATATCACTGATGTACGTCATATTTTGCTATTTTAAGGAACTACGAACTCAAAGCTTTTGTTCAGTATGTCCAGAGGACAAGAAGATTCACTCTAACACATGTATATTATGTCTTGATATTATAATCATTCTGCACACTGCACACAGCCCAGATGTTTACTTTATATCTTAGTGTTGTTTGTTTTCTAATTTCATGTAAATTTGTGATAGAATTTGCATTAAATGCTCCCGCTCAGTCACGAGCATCGATCGAGCCCCTCTCGTGTATTGGAGTGACCTACAAAGTGGACAGCCCAATCACCTTGCTGAGAAGTCTGCTCAAGGTACCAGGCCAGGCTGGCCAGAAAATATGATCGTCGATTGGGCAGCTCAAACCGAGGCCAGTATATTAATTTTGAATTATGTTTGATAAAATGAAAATGATATAGGGTAAAAATTTGACATTTAAAGTAATTTCATGAATACAGATTTTGCGTAAATATTCCTAGAGGAATGATGAATGCCAAATAGATTCAAATAACAACAACAGCGCAAGTGCAGAGGTTTCAAATCCTTCCTTCAGAGCATTTATCGTTCTCGCAGATCCTTCCCGACTCATTTAAAGTCATTGATTTGACAGAATGGACTATTAGTGGAACCAAACATCCCCCATATTCTGTTGTCAATAATTGGACTACATCGGTATGTATTCAAATTGACACATTTTTTCATATTTAAGTTGAAATTCAGCCGCGATATTTACCCTGTACCAGATCCCAAATCTTACAATGCGCAGCCTGAACGTGAAGTCTTCGTGGCTGGTCGCAGTTAGTAGCAGTAGCCTTTTGACCAGACACTCTTGCTGCGTGACACCGTGTGGTGCCCGATCGCTCTCTGCTGGGCGCGTTTCACTTGAACCCTTTCACTCGCCATACTACAGTGAAAGGGCCTTATCCAAAAGATATAAAGCATAATTGTGACTTTCATGCATATTCATATCGCCGATGTGCAATGTGCCATGCTCGTAGATGGACATCCAGGACTGTCAGGGCCCCATAGGGACCACCACCACCCTCAGGACTGCCAGCCCTATCTCTGGGACAGTCCATTCACCCCTTCTTGAATGTTCTGTTAGACAGATGGCAGGCTTTCAAGTGGCCCTACTTTTCCTACTTTTTCCTACTTTTTTACTGCTGTCCCTACTTTTCCTACTTTTTTGCCCAAAATCCTACTTTTTCCTACTTTTTCCTACTTTTTTGGTGAAAAACCCTGCAAAAAAAAAAAAAAATGTGCAAGGCTACTTGAATAGTTGATATTCAGAAATGATGAGTAGACTCTAGTTGCAGAGTCTTACTGGTGGGGAGAGCCTCTTCAGCATGAAAGAGGGATAACACAAACCAATCAACCACAAGACTGCTGCCAGCCTCAGCTTTTGCTCCTGTGCAGATGTGATTGATCCCACTGATATTGCAGCCTAGGACTTGGAGCAGTGCTCATCGAGCTCTCATCATTGCTCAAAATTACCAGGCTCTCCAAAGGAGCAAAAGTGAGGCTGAGGCAGCAGGGTTGTTAGTACAAATTATGATTTACATGTAGCATCAAGAGTTCTGGTGAGTATCAACGAAAACTACTCCAAAAAGCCTGCACATGTCCTGATTTATTCCTACTTTTTTTTCTTTAATGCCCTACTTTTTCCCTCTCATTTCCTACTTTTTCCTACTTTTTTAGAGATTTTGTTCCTACTTTATTCCTACTTTTTTACATTATCCTGCTTGAAAGCCTGAGATGGTATCCATGACTGACGAGACTTCCTTTCTTCCTCTACCTTTCTTTTTCTCATCTCTTTTTCTCCGTACACTAAGGATGCAGAGCTACCGAGTCTCACGCATGGCACCCATTTTTCTCACGCATCGGGCGAAGTCTGCAACTTGGTGGCATACAAATTGTAGATGCCAAGTTCAAAAAAATTTATGAGTGAGATTTTCATGACTCAGCATCTCGTCGCGCACGCATGTGCTTGAGCAAGGGAGCGAAGCGACTGAGCGAGGGGAGGGTGTGGGAGGGGGGTGTCCACCCTCCCATGGTAGGGAGCTTTTTCAATATTTAGCTCTTAATGGTGCCAGCTGGTGAATACTTAAGTGACTATTTTTTACTTATTTTGAAAGACAAAAGGGGAATATGCCTTCAATTGCAACTCTCACTTTAATCCTGTAAGCTATGCTCCCAATGCGTGAGAAAAATGGGTGTCATGCGTGAGATTGTGAGACAGACCCTAAATGCTTGAGTCTCACTCACAATGCGTGAGACTTGGTAGCTCTGTGGTGGGCCTGTAATAATGAGCATAGCTCAAAAGATTAAAGTGACTTTGCAAATGAAGGTATATTTCCCTTTTGTCTTTCAAAATAAGTAAAAAATAGTCACTTAAGTATGCACCTGATCGCACCATTAAGAGCTAAAAATTGAAAAAGCTCCCTACCATGGGAGGCCACAGGGGGAAAAACCCCTCCCACGCCCTCGCTTGCACGCACATTAGCATTCTGAGATGCCGAGTCATGAAATAATAAGGAGCATAGCTCAAAGGATTAAAGTGATAGTTACAATTGAAGGTATATTTTCCTTTTGTCTTTCAAAATAAGTAAAAAATAGTCATTTAAGTGTGCACATAATCGCACCATTAAGAGCTAAAAATTGAAACAGCTCCCTACCGTGGGAGGCCATGGGATCGGAGGGGGGGGGGGGGGAAGGGAACCCCTCCCACACCCTCGCTTGCGCGCACATTCGCTCGCCAAGATGCCGAGTCATGAAAATCTCACTCATAGAAATTTTTTGAACTTGGCATCCCTGGTGTCTGCCAACAAATTAAGCTAAGATATGTTTTTGTGTTCAATAACAGATGATTTAAGTACACATGTATGTGTTATTTCAATTTTGACTAATCTTCTGTACATGTACATTGGTCCATGTCACACTGTAAGTGTTGGTCGATGGTATGTACACTATTTTATCTTTTTCAGTTTGAGGGCTCCAGCCACAAGCACACAATTGCTTCTTAGGAGTCCTGGCATGTATTTGTTTCTTTGTAATGACCTGTAAATGGTATATTGTTTTATATTTTGCCAAATAAATAAAATGAAAATGAAATGAAATGAAACATTCTAGATTGGGTGAGCTACGATGTATTTCCTTTCACATGCATTAACATACTAGCTGTAGCTATACCAAATTATAAAAAGTTCTTCACTAATCTGGTCAACATGTATACATGTTCACATATTTAAGCATACCATACAATACATATCTACAGCTATATATGTACATTTATGACGTGTGTCTTTCCAAACCTTTCTTGTAAGTTTCATCCAAATCTGTTCACAACTTTTTGAGTTATTTTGCACGTGGACAAACAAACAAACCAATGCTGATGAAAACATACCCTCCTCCCTTTGCAGAGGTAATTAAAGCAAAACACATCTTTCATCAATATCGAACAGTGCACGGTCTTATTAGTGCAACCACATAGAAATCATTAGAAAACACTATGGAGTGAGCTGACTTCTTCAAATTTTGGTGGGGGGGGGGGGGGGGGGGGGGGCTATTAATCGGTGCCAGGTAAAAATGGCAGAGGTAAAAATGGCAGAGGTAATAATGGCAGAGGTAAAATGGCAGAGGTAATAATGGCAGAGGTAATAATGCAGAGGTAAAAATGGCAGAGGTAAAAATGGCAGAGGTAAAAATGGCAGAGGTAAAAATGGCAGAGGTAATAATGGCAGAGGTAAAAATGGCAGAGGTAAAAATGGCAGAGGTAAAAATGGCAGAGGTAAAAATGTCAGAGGTAATAATGTCAGGGGTAAAAATGTCGGAGGTAAAAATGTTAGAAGTAACTAGAACCGGAATTGTCAACACTGACAAATTAGGTGATCCGATCTGTTCGGAAATCAACTGTTTGAGTCTCCTGATCCCAATAGGCATGACCATACCGGTTTCATCTGTGTTTAGGGACATTGGCCGTGTGATGTTTGGATTATCATTTAGAAAAGGAAGTCAGATCTGCCATCTATGGTACACAATTACGTGTACACTAACGAAGATACAGAATGAAATATATTTGACCTTTGACCCCACTTTCCACGGACAAGATGACATCTGAGCAAAAAGTGGTTATTTTGTGAAATGATCCTTGAAACATGGTCTTTACGTGTACAAAATATGGGAAAGAAAGAACATGTACTCACCAAGATACAGGATGATACATTCATGACCTTTGACCCTAATTTACATACCCAAGATGACGTCCGATCAAGTAGTTGTTATTTTATGAAATAATGTACGTGACATGACCTAAACATGTGCAAAATATGGTGGTGATAGGGTATGTTTTTCTTGAGTTATTGCAAAGAAAATTGCAAAAGAAAGGAATATGAAAATACATCGAAGATAAGCTTTAATTTCAACCAAGTTTTTGGACGTGATCTCGACAACGTATGAAGAATTGAAGGGCACATATATGATAGCCCAAAGTCTCAGCTACAACATATCAAAATCTTGGAGAAATTCACCGAAGCATAAGTGAGCTA